>NC_039365.1:152838647-153138647 GCF_003573695.1 Papaver somniferum | reverse complement strand
TATTCTCCCATGAAGCAGGCATGAAGCTAAGTCAAACAAGGTTATTTGATAGTGTGTATATCAGTGATCCAGAGTAGAGCTGGCAAACAAGCCAAAATCCGCGGGTTTATCCGGACCGGTCCGTAAAAAACCCGCACCCGGTTCGGCTGGTGTCTAAACAAGCCTGGTTAGGGTTGGAGAAATGTCGGCTTGTGAGTAAACGGGTTAATCCGCCCCGGACCGTGAAACCCGCAGGTTCACCCGCTAACCCGCAGTTCCATTCTCCACCACGTGTTCCACTCCCATCAGTTACGTGTCCCACTGTCCCCTCCCCTCTTTTCACTCCTTCGACTTTCTTTTACCTGTTGAGAGGAAAAAGAAAAACCTCTGGATCTCCTCTTCTATCCTCTCTTAGATTGTTTCTCCGGCTGCAGCATAAACACTTTTAATCTTAAGATCCATCTTCTTATTTTCACGATCTCAAGATTCAAGTGAAGATACCGATCTCCACGAAGAATATATCTAAGGCAGCAAGATTGAAATGAAGAAGTTTCATTCCTGATTAGTTCATATTTACTAAATATTATTTAGCTGTAGTAGAAAAAAAATGTGCGGTAAGAACCCCAATTTTGTTTGGTTTTACCTTAATTTTGCATTTGACACTTCAAAGTTATAGATTCAAGCTTAGAAATTATGTAAAAAATAACCCTAGTTTTGTTTCTCGTCGTTGATATTTAGGCGATGGTGAAGGTTCAAACTAGGGACTTCTGTTTGCTGCATCTGACGGTGATCTGTTATGTTTTTACTTCTATTTCATTTTCTGTTTTCTTAGTTTGTTGTCTGAGTTTAAGAAATTGAAGTCTATTTCTGGTGTGGTATGGGTTTTTAGTTGGAGCTAGGAGTTTGCTAATATTCTGTTGGTTTCTATGTTGGTGGTTTTTATCTTTAATATATCAATGAGTTTGGTTTAGTATATCATCTGTTATTTCAAGCAATCTGAAATTTTTAAGATCAGTGAAATAATGCTGTTTCAGAAAATGGTATATGCTAATTACCTGTATATGCCCTCTTGAACCAAGATGTGGTGCTGCAACAGTTATAAGTTCATAGGCCCCAATCTAGCAACTTTGACTATCAATTTATTTTCTAGGCATGCACTTCCAATTCCATCACCACTACGATCTCCATTTCCTTCAGAAAGATTGTGCTCTGGGTTTGAAGAATAGAGCCTACCAATAGCATACCTTGCTATGGTCTTCGTTTTACTACAGAGAACACCTGAAACAACAGTTTTGTTCTAAGCGTTCAATCAAACAAGAAACCTGAGAGGAACTTGGCATTGTTAATTGATTCATAAATCAGAGGAAACTCTCTCAAATCGGCTTCTGGTGAGTTGACTCACCATGAACGGGTTAACCCGTGAACCCGCAGGTTAACCCGTTACGGGTGCGGGTTGATGAAATGACCACCCGTGAAGAATATCAACCCGCGGGTTTTGACCCGTGTTAACCCGAACCTGTGTAACCCGTAACAAGCCAGCCCCGACCCGCCCGTTTGCCAGCTCTAATCCAGAGTTAGCCAGCTCAAGGAATGTATTAAGAATGCAAGATAGAGATGGCTTATGCATTGGCCTAAGGCCTGACCAATGCAGCTGCAGCAGTGCCAAACGTACCATTATAGTTAGTTACTCGGCCAAAAAAATGCAAGTGATGCATATAAAAGATGCAACACAGCTAAGCACCAGTGGATGTGATCAGTGGTGTGATTTTACTTAAGTGTTAACCTCCAAATGAGTAAAAGGCATGGCCAAGACGGTTATGGTGCAAGGTGGCGCCATATTGACTTATACAAGCGGTTACAAGTTGGTTACATGCATCACACGCATGCCAATATAAGGGAATGGCTTGGAAAGGTTATAAAGTGGCTTTATAACCTTGTTTGGAAAAGCCTAACCATCAAGTACGGGTGTGGCATCAATTGGCATGACAACACAAAAGGTAGCAGTTGAAAAGCACTTCGGCGGTTAGGGAAACTACCTATATGCAAATGTCTATACATTGGTTGTACAAACGGTTGCGCAATATTTTAGTTTAATCTTTAGCAATATAAATTGTCTACAGATTAATAAGTTTGGTGTTGTTCGATTGGAGAAGAATCATTGATTGTAAAGAAAGTTAGGCATTCACTAAAGAGGTTGAGTGACATGTTTAGTCCATGTGGGACTTTTTTTTGTAATCTTCCTTTAATGAAATAAAACAAATATGTTGCATTATATGTTTGTGTTCATTAAGTTGCTGATTTGTGTGAGTTTGTTTAAGCACATTCATGCATGGCAAACCTCATATGCTTATGGAGCATAAAGAGTTAGAGAGAAAAGAAGAACGATCTTTATTGTGTAAGGCCTTAAGAGTGAAGGCATCCCCATGCTTTGGTGCAAGCATGCAAGACTAAGTATTTGTGGGTGAAGTTGATTCACTGAACCATAAAGTATTGTCTGTTTCCCAAGGAAAATGAAATCCACGAATCGGGCGTGTGACAGCTGTTATCAGAACTGTGTTTGGGGTCACGGTTCTTGATTTTTCTCTTTTTTACTCATGTTGGTTTCATTTATTTTTCGAGTTCAGTAAAGAATTGTTTGGATGTGGTTAGTATGGAGACTATAAGAAGTTGGTTTTGTGTGAGATGATCAATTGGGATGACTTTGAAGCTTGAGGTAGCAACATGCTATGAAATTTCTTGACAAAGGTGTCGGGATTTCTGCCGAAAGTGTTATATGAACATGCGAAAATCATTGGAAACTGGTTTTTCAAGTGATTGCACGACAAAACTCAAGTGTATGTTGAATTCTATGGTGCAAGTCAGATGTTTAAGTCCATATTTCTGACAAGTATGTGAAGATTAAGCGTTTGGAATGATGATCTTCATGCGTGTTTGGATAGTGGGAAGGGAAATCTATCCCCAGGAATCCTATTTTCTAAAGAGGGGGAATCTTAAACCCACCACCACCCATGGTTTTGGATTTCCTAACTTTTTGGAATCATATTCCTAGCAGTCGTATATTCAAATTTACCAAACAGGGGAATGGAATTGTATTACCAGAAAACTGACTTCATTCTCTCCAACCAAATACGTCATCATAATGTTATCAGGTACCAAGTGCATTACAAGTTGTAATGGGAATTTTGGGAAAATTCATGAATTCAAAGATGTTATTGATATTTGTAGTGGCAAAGAATATGGAGAACCTTATATGCGAGATAAAATAAGGATGACTCATCATAGCCAGTTTGGTGGAAGATTTAAGTAACTATCTCGAATACATGTACGTTGACGGTAATGCAAAGTCTGGTTGTGAACCAACATTTTCGTGGAAATGTGATACCATGAAAGAATAATTGGATGGCCGATTCTTGTCTAGCATAAAGCTTATGGAAAGGTTGAACAAATAAATGTAAGTTAGGTAAAAACGTAAGTTCGCATAATGTTTTCCGATTGATGCTAGATGTGCACAAGGAGTGTGCTTGCACCTGCACTACACCAAAACCAGGATTTTGTAACAGTGCAACCTGTCACAGTTTATTTTTCAGTCACAGATACACTTGTGATAAGTCCTGCAACAGTTATAACTGTTATTAAATTTTGTATTCGTGATAATAATTAGGAATATTAAATTCTTTTATTAGTCACAATAATATTTGTTGACAATTTTACAGACAATCACAATTATAATTCAAAGTGATGATTCCACCTAAATATTTCACCACATCTAAAACAGCCCCAAAATTATAACACTTTGAATTTTACTTGTCACTAGTTTTCCCACATTTGTACAAACTAACAATTATATTTCATTTTTATAAGTCAAAATACATTTTTCTTTTTCTTTTTAATTTTCTTAATATTAGAAAACGGGATCAAGACCAAGTCAACAAGTCATGACTTTATAGAAATTTGACTTTGACATATCTGCTTCTTCCGAAGACGGTGAAAATTACCAGACTACCCTTATCAGAATAAATGCAATAAAAATTCTGAAGATTGTGAAAATGACCAGACTACCCTTATCGGAAATAAGTAAAGTAAATATTACAGACTGTTAAAATGACCATATTACCCTTAAAGGAAAAAAAGAGCAACAAAATATTATGCATGACTACCCTTATCAGAAATAAGTGAAGTAAATATTACAGTCTGTGAAAATGACCATATTACCCTTAATGGAAATTAGTGTGAAAAATATTATGGAAACTGTGAAAATGACCAGACTATCCTTATCGGATATAAGTAAAGTAAATATTACAGACTGTGAAAATAACCATACAACGCATATAAGAAATAAGTAAAGAAAATATTACAGTCTGTGAAAATGACCATTGTACCCTTACTGGAAATAAGTAAAGGAAATATTACACATTTGAAAACAACCATATTACCCTTACCGTGAAAATAACCATATTACCTTTACTAGAAATAAGTGTAATAAATATCATGCAGACTATGAAAATGACTATATTACCCTTACTAGCAATAAGTGCATTAAATATCTTGGAGACTGTGAAAATGACCAAACTACCCTTATCGGAAATAAGTAAAGTAAATATTACATACTATGAAAATGACTATTTTACCCTTACTGGAAATAAGTGTCATAAATATTCTGCAGACTATGAAAATGACCAGACTACCCTTATCAGAAATAAGTAAACTAAATATTACAGACTGTGAAAATGACCATATTACCCTTACTGGAAATAAATGCAATAAATATCATGGGGACTATGAAAATGACCAAACTACCCTTATCAAAAATAAGTAAAGTAAATATTACAGACTGAAAATGACCATATTACTCTTACTGGAAATAAGCGCAATAAATATCATGGAGACTATAAAAATTACCAAACTACCCTTATCAAAATTAAGTAAAGTAAATATTATATACTATGAAAATGACCACTTTACCCTTATTGGAAACATATGCAATAATATTATGGAGATTGTGAAAATGACCAGACTACCCTTATTGGAAATAAATAAAATAAATATTACATACTGTGAAAATGACCATATTATCCTTACTGGAAATTAGTGCAATAAATATTATTGGGGGTGTGAAAATGACCAGACTACCCATGTTAAAATTAAGTAAAGTTAATATTTCAAACTGTGAAAATGACCATATTACCCTTACTAGAAATTAATGCAATAAACATCATGGAGACTATAAAATGACCAAACTGCCATTATCAAAAATAAGTCAAGTAAATATTATAGCCTGTGAAAATGACCATTTTACGCTTACTGGAAATAAGGTAATAAATGTTATGGAGACTGTGAAAATGACCAAACTACCCTTATCGAAAATAAGTAAAGTAAATATTACAAACTATGAAAATGACCAGACCACCGTTATCAGATATGAGTAAAGTAAATATTACAGTCTGCTAAAATAACCATTTTACCCTTGGGGAAATAAGTGCAATAAATGTTATGGAGACTGTCAAAATGACTAAACTACCCTTATTGGAAATAAGTGCAATAAATATCACACAGACGGTGAAAATGACCATACTGCCCTTATTAGAAATTAGTGAAATAAATATTATGGAGACGGGGAAATGACAAGACTATCCTTATCGGAAATAAGTAAAGTAAATATTACAAACTATGAAAATGACCATATTACCCTTAATGGAAATTAGTGTAAACTGTGAAAATGACTAGACTACCCTTGTTAAAAATAAGTAAAGTTAATATTTCAGACTGTGAAAATGACCATATTACCCTTACTATAAATTATTGCAACAAATATCATGGAGACTATAAGAATGACTGAACTGCCCCTTATCAAAAATAAATAAAGTAAATATTATAGTCTGTGAAAATGACTATTTTACCTTAGTGGAAATAAGTGCAATAAATTTTATGAAGACTGTGAAAATGACTAGACAACCCTTGTCGGAAATACGTAAAGTAAATATTACAAACTGTGAAAATGACCATATTACCCTTAATAGAAATTAGTGCAATAAATATTATGGAGACTGTGAAAATGACTAGACTATCCTTATCGTAAATAGGTAAAGTAAATATTACAGATTATGAAAATGACCATATTACCCTTATTGGAAATTAGTGCAGTAAATATTACGGAGACTGTGAAAATGACCATTTTACCCTTACGGCCGTAAGGATATAATGGTCATTTTCCAGTAAGGGTAAAATGGTCATTTGCACAGTCTATAATATTTACTTAGCTTATTTCCCATAAGGGTAGTCTGGTCATTTTCTTTGTCACTATGATATTTATTGCACTAATTTCTAGTAAGGATAATTTGGTCATTTTCACCGTCAGTGATATTTACTTTACTTATTTCCGATAAGTGTAGTCTGGTCATTTTCACATTCTCCATGACATTAATTGCACTTATTTCCCCTAAGGGTAAAATGGCCATTTTCACAGACTATAATATTTACTTTACTCATATCCGAAAAGGGTGGTCTGGTCATTTTCACAGTCTCCATAATATTTATTCAGTTATTTCCAGTAAGGGTAGTAGGGTCATTTTCACTGTATATATTATTCACTTTACTTATTTCCGATAAGGATAGTCTGGTCATTTTGACAGTCTCCATAATATTTATTGCACTTATTTCCAGTAAGGGTAAAATAGTCATTTTCAAAGTCTGTAATATTTACTTTACTTATTTTTGATAAGGGTAGTCTGGTCATTTTCACAGTCTCCATAATATTTATTTCACTAATTTCCAATAAGGGCAGTATGGTCATTTTCACTGTCTGTGTCATATTTATTGCACTTATTTCCAATAAGGGTAGTTTGGTCATTTTGACAGTCTCCATAACATTTATTGCATTTCTTTCCCCTCAGGTAAAATGGTCATTTTAGCAGACTGTAATATTTACTTTACTCATACCCGATAACGGTGGTCTGGTCATTTTCCCAGTCTCCATAATATTTATTGAACTTATTTCCAGTAAGGGTAGTATGGTCATTTTCACTGTCTGTAATATTCACTTTACTTATTTCCGATAAGAATACTCTGGTCATTTTGACAGTCTCCATAATATCTATTGCACTTATTTCCAGTAAAGGGTAAAATAGTCATTTTCACAGTCTGTAATATTTACTTTACTTATTTTTGATAAGGGTAGTCTGGTCATTTTCACAGTCTCCATAATATTTATTTGATTAATTTCCAACAAGGGTAGTACGGTCATTTTCACAGTCTCCATAATATTTATTTGATTAATTTCCAACAAGGGTAGTATGGTCATTTTCACCGTCTGTGTGATATTTATTGCACTTATTTCCAATAAGGGTGGTCTGGGCATTTTCACAGTCTCCATAATATTTGTTGCACTTATTTCCAATAAGGGTAGTATGGTCATTTTCACTGTGTATAATATTCACTTTACTTATTTCCGATAAGGATAGTCTGGTCATTTTGACACTCTCCATAATATTTATTGCACTTATTTCTAGTAAGGATAAAATAGTCATTTTCACAGTCTGTAATATTTACTTTACTTATTTTTGATAAGGGTAGTCTGGTCATTTTCACAGTCTCCATAATATTTATTTCACTAATTTCCAGTAAGGGTAGTATAGTCAATTTCACCGTCTGTGCGATATTTATTGCACTTATTTCCAATAAGGGTAGTATGGTCATTGTCACTATCTCAATGATATTTATTGCACTAATTTCTAGTAAGGGTAATATGGTCGTTTTCACTGTTCGTACTATTTACTTTACTTATTTCTGATAAGGGTAATATGGTCATTTCTTCTGATATATTTCGTCTTCCGTTCATCCGAACGAGAAACTCAGGTCTAACTCTAGTAATCTGATATATTTCGTCTTCAGTTCATCCGAACGGGAAACTCAAGTCTAATTCTATTAATCTTTGAACTTGTGATATTCGAATCTGATATATTCTGTCTTCAGTTCATGTGAACGAGAAACTCAGGTCTAACTCTAGTAATCTGATATATTTCGTCTTCAGTTCATCCGAACGAGAAACTCATGACTAACTCTAGCAATCTTTGAACTTGTGATTTTCCAATCTGATATATTTCGTCTTCAGTTCATCCGAACGAGAAACTTAGGTCTAACTCTAGTAATCTTTGAACCTGTGATGTTCAATTCTGATATATTTCGTCTCTAGTTCATCCGAACGAGAAACTCAGGTCTAACTCTAGTAACTTGATATATTTCGTCTTCAGTTCTTCGAACGAGAAACTCAGGTCTAACTCTATCAATCTTTGAACCTGTGATTTTCCAATCTGATATATTTCGTCTTCAGTTCATTTGAACTAGAAACTCAGGTCTAACTCTAGTAATCTGATATATTTCGTCTTCAGTTCATCCGAACGAGAAACTCAGGTCTAACTCTAGCAATCTTAGAACCTGTGATTTTCCAATCTGATATATTTCGTCTTCAGTTCATCCGAACGAGAAACTCAGGTCTAAATCTAGCAATCTTTGAACCTGTGATTTTCCAATCTGATATATTTCGTCTTCAGTTCATCCGAACGAGAAACTCAGGTCTAATGATTTCTAAATATATTTTTGTATATTTCGGAACTCGTGTTTGTCTTAATGATTTCCAAATATATTTTTCATTCTTACTACTCATTTCTTATACTTCCCAAAGCTTTAAACGATATCACATGGTGCTCCACTTATTATTGAAACCAGAGAACCGTTCATAAATTTTGCTTTTGACACATGGCAAGAAGATAACCATTAGATATTCTTGGACCAATTACATCGGTGTTATAGGGAATTATCGTCTGGCTATATCACACAATAATTGAGTTAAGGTACTTGTGCGAAACGCACAAATAAGAAATTGCGTCCTTACATCTCCTTGATTAGTTACTCGAGGTAGGTTTTCTTATACTCCACATATCTCTAGAAGAAAGAGAATATCAATCAACCTTATCTCTTTTTCATTCTTTTCTCCTCTGCATCTCACCCTCTCACCTCCCTTTCCTCTCGCTTCTTCGTCCCTGATCACTTTATTGATGAGGTTTTATTTAGTGATTTCGATGCGTTTATGAGTGGATCTGGTAATTGGTTTTGTCATCAGAGAGTATCTCAATTTTCCGTTTGATTCTCCCATCAAGATAAATTTCTTCTCTATATCTCTTCTGAGGATCTCTTCTGAGGTTTGTTGGATCTTCTCATATTTGTTGAGAAAACAAATCAAGGATTCACAATTTTTATGTTTCTTCATTTGATTTCATGGAGTTTAAATCATGGGTTTGGTTTTAATCTCAGTTTTGAGTTAGGTTATTATATTTGTGTTTGTCTTAACAGTATTTCATCATTCAGATCTGAACTTTATGGGATTTATAATGATTTTGGTTTGTGATTTTTTCAGATATTGAGTAGATTAGTTGAAAGCTGAGAAGCAGGAACAATTAGAGGTTTATTTCTTTTATTGCATAAGTCTGTCTAATTTATTTGTATTTGGCCTATGAAATGTTTGTTTTTTGTTTTTGTTTTGGGTGATCCAGCTCTTGGAATCGGCAGTAAATGCTGCTAATGACTCTTGGGTTTTGAGGTGATATGGTACATTTGATTAATTAGCGTTTTATTTTCTCAAAATATATGCTACCAGATCATGTTAAGATAACTGTGATTGAATTCCATTCAGGGTTCTGGTGATGATGGTGTGGTGGTGCTGATGAGAAAAAAAAGTAATCTGTTTTAATTGAAAGATCTGAGGTGAGGTTAGTTTAATAAGTGGGTTTTATTTTTCTGGGTTTTAGTTTTCAATTGAAAAATTGTTTTTATTTGTTGATTGGTTTAATTGTGTGTTAGTTTTCTCTTCTGCAGTTTGGACTCGTACTTTAAGGAAATTGAGGTGTGGAAACAAAAGACAATCTTGAACAGAAGACCAACAGAACTGCACATTAAGTAGAGAAAAAGCCTGAAAGTACAGAAAAAAAGGTAAAATTCTTATTGCATTCTTTATTTACTTCAGTAATGGTAGGGCTGCGATGTTGGTGTTGCATGATAATCTTGCAGGCTGTGGTTTAGTCTTGGGACTTGTTGGTTTTAACTTGATTAGGTTATTTGTTTTAAGAAAGAAGTTGCATTCCTAATTATATTTTTTTTGGCAGGTCATCCTTGGATTTCAGAACTACAATGATATAACAGTACCTACTGATATTCTAATATTCAGGCTCATGAAATCATGTATGCGCTCATCATATCTATATAAAGTTACATTAAGAGTGAGTACTTTAATATTCTCTAAATTTGATTTATTATTGATCATGTCTCATAATTTGGTTTGTCCACTACCCTTGCTTTTTTGGCATTGTCCAAGAAATTGACTGTAGATGAACTCTTTTATCTGAAGGAGTAGTTTGCACTGTTAGAACATAACTTTGGGGAATATCTGGATGGTAAGTTGAAGAAAGAAAGAACAGATAGAGCGCTTATTTGGTTTATGATTACCGGGTCTCCTTTGAAAGATAACACCAATCGTTATTGTCCATCTGGATTGTAAATATGCATATGTTAACTAACGTCTTGTGCTTCTGTAATTTGAATCGGGTGTGGATGAAACAGGACATGATGTTGCACCATAAATGTTACTAAGTAAGTTTGTTTTCTTTCACTTCGTATTTGTGTGCTTACAAGGTGACCAGAAATGCCCAGAGTGGTTTAGTGCAATGATATGCTAATAGTGCACTCTTGCAGTGGCATGCTGTGGTTTAGTGCAATGGATCTGCTGTTGTGTGTCTGTAAGAGAGTATGTAAGAGGAGTAGAGCATTAACATGTGTCTGCAGTTAACCATTATTCTTGCTTATGTTCTGTAATTCTCTTTTGCTCATGTAATTCTTCATTCTGCATCCTTTATTTTTTGAGGTATTGGATTTGTCAATCATGAATATACTTGAAAGTTAGATACGTTATTTATTGGAGACACTGAATATGTTCTTATGGTTTTCATAGTGATACTTGGTATAATTTAGTAATTGTAGGGCAGTTGATGGGTAATGGCTCTAGTGAATGATGCTAGCAATCTCTTGTTAACCCTGGAATGTGTTAGAATTATTATCTTTCGCTCACATAATATTAATGTATAGAGTTAATATGTTAAGTAGGTATCCTAGATTATCGCTTTCGTATGTTATTATTGTGCAAGATTGATAGAACTGAGAAGTATGTATTGTGTCTATTGCAGGTATCTTGCCTACACCTTCAAGTATGCAATTTTGACCAAGATGGATGTTCTGATCTTGAGCATAGGAGGCCCTAGTTAATTAGATCCTCCTCCAGTTGAGAAGGTAAACATTTCATGGACTTGGTAATTGGTCGCTTAAAATTATATAATTATCTTTTCAGAAAAACCTTGATAAACTTGGTTGCTTGTATCGATTTCCATTGTGTCAGACATTGTTCGATATTATTTACTCTTGCTTGTATAAGTTATCTCTGAAACTAATTTATTTACTCTTTCTTGTATAAGTTATCTCTAAAACTAAATGCATTGATTGTTATTTGCAGGAAGTAGTGGATACTCTTATTTGTATGAGAGACTTTGGCAGGCAGGAATTATAGTAAGTACATAGATTACTCATTTTGAATACAATGCATTCTATGAGGGAAGTTGTTTTATGGCTCACGTGTTTTCTTGTTTAAGTTTATTCACTGAATATATGAGGATTAGTTTGGTTGCTTCATTAGGTTACATAACTTATTCTTTTCAAAGTTCAATATAGTTTAATTTATATTTTTTCCCAATTCATAGTTGAAGTAAGGTGCCATAGCATGCAGCCATACATAATAGAGAGTAATTGTAAATGTCTTCCAAAAACCTTGTGGTTTACTTTTTGCCAAGAATGTCGTATTTAAGGTTTTGAGAGTCCAATATTTTTTCGTGTTAGCTGAAACAATACTTGAGAAGTAAAGATTAAATTTTACAAGTACATATATAAGTAGGTGTTACCATGTGTGTTTGAGTTTTAAGGGACCTCTTTTCATGTTATTGTAAAGTACAAGAAGTTGCAGTAATCCTTGTTCCTTTTGCTAATTCGCATCTATTTGATTTCAGTATTGGATCAGTCACTTGGAAATACCTACGAGAGCCTACCTCTTTGCCCCTTTTCCTCTGGATATTAATCGAATGAGTTTCCATTTGCTTATGAATCAATTGTAGTGCCGGCCTGCAACAGGAATTCAGGTTCAAAACGGCCTGCAATATATATATATATAATTTTTTTTTGACTCTTGACTACTGAACTCATAATGTAGGATAGAAATAATGAACACCAATCATGTTCATCTACATACCCCTATTATTTATTCTTGGTGGTGCTATAGCATATTATTGTTCTTGATATTCATTTATTAGAAGTAGCTGATATGAGCTTCACATCTAGTGGTGGTCATTCTGCTTCACATCTAGTAGTAGTGAAGCAGCATGAGCACATCTGTCTATTGTTTGCGTCATTAACTAATATCTATGCTCAATTTTTATTGTTGGACAGGTCAGGAGTACTAGATGCCAATGCTGAAACTGGTGCATCCAAAGAGAACTAAGTGCTTTTGTTCTTGATCTTGGTTGTGCTCTTCGGGTATTTCCACTCCAAATCTTAAGTGTTTGAGCTTTGGAGTTGAGCATCCAGCTGCTTAAGTTGATAGATACATTTGTCATGCCTGTAACCTATATTCTTGTACCAGCTAAGCAGCTGGAGAGGATTTTGTTTTTGTCCGAGAGTACTTGAATAAGATTAAAAAAAAATTGGGTAGATTTCATAATGATAATGAATAGAAGTATTCCTTTGTATTTTTGTTTTCGTAATGAATGTATGGATGGAATGATGGTGGATAGGTTGCAGATTGAAAAGAAGAAACTGCAATTGTGGTTGTATTTCAGGCCTGTAAACTGAAAGTGCAGGTCTACGATAATGACCTGTATTACAGGCATGTAAGCTGGAAGTCCAGGTCCATCAAAATGATCTGGGCCACCCATTTTTTTTGATTGTAACAGAAAGAATTGTCACGGTTATAACTGTGACACAAATTGTGAAGAAAAAATAACACGCGTCATCATCTTACTGTTGTTACAATTGAGAGTGACACTTTAATCGTTATAAAGCCGTGACAAAGAGACGACACGTGTCTGTTACAAATTAATGGCAACACTAATATGTGTTACTTTAACCGTAACAAAAAAGGACAGGTCTCGGGTGCAATCATTGCAAGGTTTAGTAACAGTTATAAGTGTTGTTGTAAAGGTGACTCTTTAAGACACGTGTCATACTCTGAATTGTGGTTAATAGAGAGTAACAGTTAAAACCGTTAAGATAAATGTGACAAATATGACACGTGTCGCTCTCATAAAATTAGGTCAATTGTGGCTATTAATTATTGTAATTCTTTTCATATGTGACTGTATCTGCCTTTTGTCACAGATAAAACCGTTACAAAACACCATCACAATTATTAATAACGGCCTATTCAGTACAGTTATAACCTTTACAAATTAAATAAGTAACAGGTATAGCCTGTGACAAAATCCTGGAAATGGTGTAGTGCTGGTTTATAAGAGTGAGATCTATATGGTTGGACAAGGGTATCCAAAGACCTGCATTCGATCATAATCACAAGCGGGTGTTCTTGTTGACTGCAAATCAGTATTACGACTAAGCTGATTTTGGAGAAGGAGAAAGACAAAAGAAACCAGATGTGCATGGACATTAAAGTCAATTCTAAGTTTGAAGAAGAATGTAGTATTCTTACTTCATGGAACAGAGGCAATTTTGCCTCATTTACAAGGATTGCTAACCTTGTTTATAACTATCTAAGTGAGGAAATTTATCCACAATAGTTATTGATTAATATGACTTAATGTGATCTAAGGTGATGCTCAGAATCACCAAGTAGTCTAATCCAGTTGTTCAAAAGGTGCACAAGATCGTGACAAAATTCAGGTGTTAACTAGCATGGCAAATATGCAACAGTAGCATGCGCGAAATGGGATTTAGGCATCGGTAGGATGCATGATGCGTTTAGAAATGCAAGTTAGACCGAATTGTAGATGTATGGAGAATGTAATGTAGATGACAAAATATAACATCTACCAATAACTGGCAATTAGGGTGTCATGGAGCTCGGAGCTAAGAATGAACTCACATCGAGATCGAGTAATAATTCCTCACCTCAAGCACAATCTGAAGATAATGACTTAATAGAGGACAGTATGAGACAAATAATATCACGACCCGTGGAAGACACGAGTTCTGAAGCAAAAAGCGAAGATAAGACCAAGGATGTTAGTTCAAGACTTGAAGATCGAGAAATACTGAAGATCACAAGTTGAGAGATTAAATTAATAATGAAGTAAATTCTAAGTGGATCATGGCGTTTAGACATAAGTATCCCCTATGTAGAAACGTGTTTAGCGTGAGTCACACGCTAAACCAACTGTATATAAGCCCACTGAGGCTCACCTTGTAAACTAAGACGTATGTTTCAGTCTAACTTGGTCAATAAGAATTATCTTTTTTATGTTCTCTCTTATACTCAATTGTGATTGCTGACCTAAAGATAACTCGATAATCACCAATTGGACCTAGAACTAAATAATCGACAGATGAAGATCGATAATTGGCAAGGCACATCGGAAGCAATTGAAAAACAACTGACCACGAGGAGAATCCCCTCCGGGAAGTAACTGATAAGATCTCCAATCCAGGAGATGAAAAAACTAAAAATAGAAAATCCAATCTATGATAACATTCTGAAAGAGTTAGGCGACAACTTTCTGTAATATTTGTTTAAACGAGACGAGCTAAAACCAAGCTAAAAGAGAATGACGAAGTCTAGGGCTGTATAAAACCCTCACGATCTAATAAAAAGGAAACAAAATAGTCTTAAGATAATAAGCTAAAACAAACACGCCTTTCATCCAATACGTCCCATATCAGGCTCCCCGACTGCTAGAAGACTCGACCTCGAGTCAGTATCAGCGTATACAGGTACCTCTGGAAATTATCGATAAATATCCGACACGTTATAAGTACTAGAGATGTTCATGTCACCCGACAATTCTACCACGTATGCATTGATATTGAACTTTCGTGTGATGCGAACTGGTCCATACTTCTTATGCTTGAGCTTGCCATAAGTCCCTACAGGAAAACGGTTCCTTCGAAGGTGCACCATCACTAGATCACCCACTTCAAATTCCTGAATTCTAGGGTGTTTATCCACTCTAGATTTATAAACTTCATTAGCCTTTTGTAAATGTTCAGTCACCTATTTATGAATCTGCGATACCCCCTTAGCCAAGTGTTCAGCAACAACATTTTTGTTAGGCACATCAGGAAGGGAGCCTAAGTCCAAGGAGAGCTTGGGTACTTGGATATAAACTACTTCAAATGGTGACTTTCCAGCAGATTAGTTTTTCATGCTATTATAAGCGAACTCCATTTGAGGAAGATTGACATCCCATAGTTTCGGCTGCCAATACACCTTAGCATATTACCCAACGTTCGGTTATTTACTTCAATCTGACCGTCGGTTTGTGGGTGCATGTACTACTGAAATTTAGATTTGTTCCAAGTGGCTGGCAAATTTCGTATCCCTATCAGAAACGATGGTCTTTGACATACCGTGTAGACGAATTAATTCTCAAAAAAACAATCCGGCTACGCCCGAAGCATCGTCGGTTTTCCTACAAGCAATAAAATGCGACATCTTGGAAAATCTATCGACTACGACCAGTATGAAATCCTTACTTTGCTGTGTATGCGACAGTCCCAAAACGAAATCCATTGGTAAATCTTCCCAAATATTTTCTGGAATAGACAGCGGTATATATAACCCAGTATTTTGAGCACGACCTTTGCTTGTTTGGCATATGTAGCACCTCTGTATATTTTTGTCCACATCACGTCGGAGAATAACGATCAGAGGCCAAATCTATGGTGTTTTCCCTGCCCAAGTGATCACTAAGATTTCCACCATGTAACTCTCGTATAACCGCTTCACGGAGGGATTTCCGTGCCAAGCACAACTGGTTTCCTTTTAATAGATATCCATCTTGTATATGTTAGTCCAGTTTTGGACGTCCTTGTTCACAAGCTTCCCAAATTTCTCCAAAGTCAGGGTCACCTTCATAACACCCCTTAACCGCTGCAAACCCAACTAGTTCAATTTTAAGCTCAGTTAATAAGGTAGCTCTTCTGGTCAATGCGTCAGCTACTTTATTTTGAGTGCCTGACTTGTGCTTCAAATTGAAGGTGATTTTTTGGATAAAAGTAACCCACCTAGCATGCATGGAATTTAAAATCTTTTGGGTGCTTAGATATTTAAGAGCTTGATGATCACTGTAGACTATAAACTCTTTATGCATCAAATAATGCTCCCAATGCTTCAAAGCTCTCACCATTGCATAAAATTCTAATTTGTATACAGTCCACCGTTGTCGTGACTCCCCCAGCTTCTCACTCATGTTGTCTACTGGTCTCCCTTCTTATGACAGTACTGCACGAATTCCCCTCATAGACGCATCACAGTCAACCTTAAACAACTTTGAAAAATCCGGTAACGTCAATACAGATGCGATACATAGTTTTTCTTTGATCAGCTGGAATTTTTTTTCTTACTCCCCCCTCCCCACCCCCCACCCCAAATAACCCGTCCCTTTTTGAGACAGTATGTGATAGGAGCCATAATAGCACTAAAATTGCGAACGAACCTTCTATGGAATGTTGCTAAACCTTGAAAGCTACGGACATCAGTTGGTGTCTTTGGAGTATGCCACTCACGGATTGCACACACCTTTTCTTCATCAACTCGTATTCCATCAGCTCCCACTATAAACCCCAGAACTTAGATGCTATTCATCATAAAACTGTACTTCTTATTCATATATAATTTATTTTCTCGCAACGCTTCCATGACGGACTTCAAATGTTTAGGTGCTCAACTTCTGACTTGCTATAAACTAGGATGTCGTCAAAATAGACAACAAAAAATTTGTCTCGAAATGGCTTGAGAACCTGGTTCATCATCCGCATAAAAGTACTAGGTGCATTTTGTTAGATTTTTTTATGGTTTAGCAACTAATCATGTTTAGTTTGATAAATCGGGATTAGTCTAATCTTAATCAAGTGTTTGTTTAATGTTTAGATCATGTACTAAAGGCAAGACTTTTATTATTTTGTGGGGATTGTACATAAGGCTAAAGTACATCAAGTTAATCCACTAAGTGGCATGCAAGTTTTTTATTTAAAGTTAATGGATGTGTCTCCATCTCATGATGGCTGAGTAGGTGATACATGTCTATGCAGTTGGAGGTGGACTCCCTTCTAGCCTTATTTAAAGTAATTTCTGCCATTAGAAGTTTAAGGACATAGAAGTGGATGAAAAACCTTCCTCTTAAGGATTTTATCTAAGGTACCAACTGTTATTGATTGTCTATTGTTATCATAGAAAAGTTAGGTATATCTTTACCCTATAATCTCCTATTGTATCAGGTAATCCTTGAAGAATATCTCATACTAAGCATACAACAAGTCTTACATCAAGTAGTTATACCTGAACATGTTAAAGTTAAGCATAAAACATGTTCTTTCTATTTAATGATCATGTAGTTGTTTCTATATGTAGCACATGTAATCCTAAGCATAAAGTTATCTATATATATCAGCATATGTTGTGACTAGTATGAAGGACAAAGCATGCTTAGTAAGTAATAAAGCGTATGTAAGCATGTTTAGAGGATGATTTTCTAACACATTTGACATCCCAAATGCCATCACCAGTCATTCATACAACCCCTCATTTGTCTTAAACACAGTTTTTCATTCATCCCTTCTCGTATTCGAATTTGGTGGTAACCGTTCTTCAAATCAATTTTAGAAAACACCGTCGCTTAGGCTAATTGATCTAGTAGATTCTAAAGTCGATGAATAGGGAAGCCATATTTAATAGTAATTTTATTAATGGCTCGGCTATCAATACACACTCTCCAACTTCTATCCTTTTTAGGAACTAATAGAGACGGTACTGCACAAGGACTCATGTTGTCTCTAATAACCCCTTTCTGCAATAATTCTTCGACCTGTTTATGAAGTATTTCATGCTCTTGTGGACTCATCCTGTGATGAGCAAGGTTGGGTAGGCTTGCACCTGGTATAAGATAAATATGATGTTGAACGTCTCGCAAAGGTGGAACACCACTTGGTAATTCAGCTGGTGCCAAGTCTGGGAATTCATCTAGTAAGGGTCTCACCTTTTCATGGGTTGATTATGAATTTTCTCCCACTTTTTCTTTGAGAATCAACGCAAGGCCTTCGTTTACTTCACCCAAATTTTCTTGTAGCTCGCGACCACCCACTGTATGAAAATATATTTTTAGTTTCCAATAGAAATAGGTACCTTGCATGTTTTGGTGACCCACATCTCTCCACCCCATTTGATATATCTGACCTTATACGGATTAGGGTGTTCTTTTTCTTCCAAATCTAGGGTTTTCGATAAACCTTTGGTTATTAGATTTTCTTCACTAACACTGTCGATAATAATACGACATAATTTTTCATTGACTACTCCTGGGATTCTAAACAATTTCTTCCTTTTATCACCATCAGTATTGTCAATTAAATAAGAACGATGAACAACAAAAATCTTAGCCGGTTCTGGCATGGGTCAACAATGATCCTCAAACTCGATTGTCTTCACATCTATCAAATTCTGATCTATGCTTTCACGAACTTTCAACAAAAACCCTCAGAGTAATAGCGTAGGAAAAGCCTACTCTGAATACCACCTGATAAGGCATAGCGGAAGCAATTGAAAAAAAAAACTGACCACACAGAGAATCTACTCCGGTAAAACTGATAAGTTCTCCAATCTAGGAGATGAACAAACTAAAAATAGATAATCCAATCTATGATTAACACTCTGAAAGAGTTAGCCGACAACTTTATGTTTAAATGAGTTAAGCTAAAACCAAGCTAAAAGAAAATGACGAAGTCTAGGGATTTATAAAAACCCTCACGACCTAATAAACAGGAAATAAAAGAGTCTTAAGATAATAAGCGAAAACAAAGACACCCTTCATCCAATACGTCACGTATCAGTAATCAAATCAAGTCAGGAGATATAATTAATCCAGCAAACCAATCGATATCTTGAGTAGGTACATATTTCATTAATATTGACAATATACAAAAATATGCATCTTCATTGGCTCCGATGAAGGATGCATCAAGGTTTTGATTCTAATCTTGAGTCGCTTTTTAAAATCATAATCCTAATACATAATTATCCTTTCTTGGGGAGAAAAACGAATTTACCAATCAAAATTGTATTAATATATGATAATCTTGATCTCAGAGTCTTGCTTTAAAATATAATTTCTGCTCATATGCATTAACTATCTTTATCTACATATTAATCTCGTCTGAATTAATCACAAAATTATCATCATTTCATCTTTTAGCCTTGAAAAAGCGGGGGTCTAACAACCACACCCAATATTTCTTTCGGAAATCTGAATAGACAAACTCCAATATACTTTCAAGAGATCAACTAGACATCCAGACTCAATCTAGAGAAAAATATATCAAAGAGATTATATCTCAATACCTCAATTCAATCTGCAATCAGCAAATAGGAATTTGCGAGCCCGATTGAATAAGAGGAATAACTTGAACGGTACCAAAGACCAATGTTCAAGTCTCCATCAATTTATATCAACAACCAAAGGTTGGATTATCTAATCGATTGATCTTAACGCATAGCCTGTGATATTTCTATTATATAAAAAAATATAATGCGGAAAAGAAATAACACAAACACCAGAATTTTGTTAACGAGGAAAACCGCAAATGCAGAAAAACCTCGGGACCTAGTCCATCTTTGAACACCACACTGTATTAATCCGCTAAAGACACTAGCCTAATACCAATGAACTTCGGACTTGAATGTAGTTGAGCCCTAATCAATCTCACACTGATCAAGGTACAGTTGCGCTCCTGATGTCTCTGAACCCTAGCAGGATTCTACGCACTTGATTCCCTTAGATGATCTCACCCACAACCAAGAGTTGCTACGACCCAAAGTCGAAGACTTGATAAACAAATATGTCTCAAACAGAAAAGTCTATTGGAATAAATAAATCTGTCTCCCACAGAAATACCTACGAGTTTTGTTCCGTCTTTTGATAAATCAAGGTGCACAAGAACCAATTGATAACCCTGACTTATATTCCGGAAGAACAGCCTAGTATTATCAATCACCTCACAATAATCTTAATCGTATGGTAGCGAAACAAGATATTGTGGAATCACAAACGATGAGACGAGGATGTTTGTGACGACGTTTAATCTTACCTATCGGAGATAAATCTCAAGCAAATCTTAGCAAATATAATACTTAATCACGATAGTAAAAGTAAGATCAGAACACACAACTACAGATAAAATAGTTGGGTCTGGCTTCACAATCCCAATGAAGTCTTCAAGTCGTTAACCTACAAGGTTTCATGAAAAACCTAAGGTTAAAGCAGAATCAACTCTAGTCGCAACTAATATCACATAGAAGGTGTGGTGATTAGGTTTCCCAGTTGCTAGAGTTCTCCTTTAAATAGTTTTCAAATCAGGGTTTGCAATCTAAGTTACCTTGGTAACAAAGCATTCAATATTCACCGTTAGATGAAAACCTGATTAGATTCAAGCTAATATTTTTCAAATGTTAGATCGAACTTAGCTTGTTATACATAATGAAATGTACCTTCATTTAGGTTTGAGTAACCGTACATAAACGTGTACACTATGTTGGCTCAACAGTAGTTAACCGAAGTTAGCTATATGAACACTCTCATATCAACCTTATTCATCTTAACCACAACTAGTTCAAATGACTCAATGAAACTAGTTATAGAGTTGTTCTTCTCATACAAGTGTACAAGAACACAATTGAAGCAAAATCGGTTTGATTCACTCGAATCAATTCATGAATTATAGCCACGGTTTGCAAATAATATATTCCTTATTATATAAATGTATTAGTTCATGTCACAATCGATTTTAGAAATTTAACCACTCAAGTGTGCAAATGGGTACGCATACTTAAGTAGCTGGACCAAGTTTGGTTTTCGCCAGTATGCGAATGGGTACGCATACCTCCAAACCCAGCAGAAATTCCCGGACCTAAACCTTACGCCAGTACGCGTACGGGTACTTAGGTTCCCGGGCTTCATAAACCAACAAGTACACATATGGGTATGCATACTATGGTTCCCGGACATGGATTATATATATGCAAGAGTGCATAACATGTTTATAGTCCAATGTTGGTTAAGTGTTCTAAACTCTATTTCAATCATTGAAACTTTCTTAGAGGATGACAATAGCCGTTTTCACACACTATTAGCATCAAAGAAATTTTCAAGTTATTGAAATAATCATAACGAAACATTCCAAGTCTACAACAAATGATTGTACCACACAAACCATGTAAGATGTTACCCGGCGATTTTCACATGATCATTTTTTGACTTTCGTCAAGAATATAAGATGAACTTGTTTGAAACGAAAGTTTACCAAAACATATTTCGAGAAATATGTAAGAGAGTTAAACTCAGCTCGAAATCTCAAATGTGTATAATCTGATACTATATAGTAATACGACTTTTGTCTCAATATAGGAGATAGAGTAGAAATAGACTTTCCAAGTGATAGATGAGTTTCAGTCTCCACATACCTTTTGTTGATGAAGTTCCACAAGCTCTCCTTAGTAGTTCTTCTTCTTCAATTGATGAACGCCGTGAAGTCTAATGCTCAATTACACAATCTATCCTAGTCCAAGACATCACTATAAGTAGACTAGAAATCAAGACTTATAGTTTTGATCACTAATATTGACAAACAAGCTTGAGATACCAACGCTTGCGAGTTCGACCGAGCAGTGCTCTGACAATCTCCCCCTTTGTTAATTTTAGTGACAAAACTATCAATACATATGGATTACAAAATAATTAAGTGTGAATGTTATAAATACCCTCCATTTTTATTGACCTTGCACAAATACCCCCGAGGGGTAAAAAATATTTTTTTTAGAGTGAACTTGAGAAAGTTGCTTCCACTTTTTTGAAGAAATTTGTTTAAAGTTGCGTCCACTTCTGGAAACAACTTGTGTTAGTTGCGTCCACTTCTGAAAGAAACTTTTGTTAGTTACTTCCACTTTTCAGAAGGTATGGGTATTTTTAAAATTTTAATAAGGGTATAATTTAAGAGGCGAATTTTGAGGGGTACTTAAATAATGTTCCCAATAAATAAACTTTGTAGCTTCTCGTCCAAATGATTGATCTCCTTGGTTCTTCAACATTACTCGAAATCTTCGTCACTTCCAAGTACTCCAATGATTCTAAATGTGTTCAACTCAGCATCATAGTTGTTGAAGATCCGTAGCTATAACAATGAGAAAAAAGTTTCTCTCAATCATTGTTATACAGCGTCATAGTATTATTACACAGCATCACAATCCAATTGTATCACAACTTTGACAACAATACTATGGTGATATGTATCACTCCCCCTAGTCAATACTTCATCTCACACTGAAAACCACTCCCCCTTACATAATGATCCGTAAACCTTATGTATTTGTAGTGTGAACTACACATTAATTCTCCCTATTTTTGTCAATATAAATTGGCAAAGTTATGAAAAATAGTGCGATCCTCATGAAATTTTCATAGAGATACTTCATGACCAAAAGAGAACAACATACCAACTTGTTTAGATGCAATCATATAGCCGAAACTAAATGCATTCATCAAGGAGTTTATAAAGATACAAGATAACTCCTACAATATTCCAAACCCGCACCTCTCACAAAGATTTGGCAATCAGGCACAAGTTCAATTAAGAACTCTCCTCCATAAAATTTCATTCCCGAAAGAACAACAAGAGCGACCTTACTTTTACAAGAAAATAAGGATTTCTTTGGACATAATCAAATCACATGAGAACATGAATTTGTATCCAAAAATCTCAATTGAATTAACCATAAGGAAAATGATCAATTCAATTGTCCATGCTCAACATAAGAGAACTTACGGAGCAACACAGTAGATACACAAAGATGTGGATCAGGGAAAGCCCAATACTGCGGAATAATCAAATATTAATTCTATTTTTCATCACTATTTACACAATGACATATAATAGACTTAATCTTTGTAGTCAAAAGTTCATTCTATCTTTTATTAATATTTTCATACCGACATATAATAGAGTTAACTTTTGAACAAATATGGGACAGTCAAGGTTCACGGACGTAAACAACATATCCCATAAAATTTACAATATATAAAACCATAAAGATTAATACTGCAAAAATCATCTTTCAAATAACTTAGAATTTAAGTAAATAAATCTAAAAACATTGCAAGATGAAAACGTTGGCAATAGCTATGTGTACTCACAATAATGTATATTCTAAACCCTAGGTATCCTTCTTAAAAACATAAGAATAAATTCTCATAAGAAGTTTCCTAGAAATTGATTGAGACCTCTGGAAAATTCTTTATCGTCCCCGAACTCCTTGTCGTCAACAACCACTGGAACATAAGGTTCATGAAGAAAAGAGTCAATTCCAACAAACCTTTTGAACTGATGCCGAACCAGGGTCTTCTGAATTTCAAGAGTTCTCAAAACAATAACCTTTATTTGTTGAATCTCATTCCTTGTTTCCTTCAACTCTTCAAGAACACCAGAAAACTTCTGAGAATTTGAATGAACAACTCTTGACTTCCTCACATTCCTTCTTTTTCTTTTCAAAGTTGGAGGTAACAGAGATTTATCTTTTTCCTTCATGATTGATGGCTTAACAATCATATTAGCATTTTTTCCATCAGAAGACATAATGCTTGGAGTATCCATACGTACAGAATTGTGAGAGGAAATCACAATATAATCTCAATAAGCAGTCTTATGATAAAAAGAGTTTCAAGGGGAGGAAAAATGAACGTAGGGTTACGGAACCTTTAAGCACACATGTTCACGCACGCACAACTCTCAACCCTAAAGAGGTAGAATTGTCGAGAATAACCCTCTAATATTGATTAAACAGGGAAGTCCCTTCCAATATCAATTAAATATGATAAGAAGAACGAATTTGAGACTTGCAAAGCACAACAAAACTACCAAGAGAAAAACAAACTAAACCAATTCTCTTTACTTAAATCCTGAGGTGTGCATAATCTTGTCTCTTTTGATCAGGCACATGAGATAAGATGCACCAACCAACACAATCAAGTTGTGTTAGGGTGAACAATAATCTGTCCACCATAACCCTTTTGAAAGGAATTCATAGAACTCTGTTTCACAGAATGTTTAGACCATAATTTTTTCTCTAATGATCTAGTCTTTTCTTTAGAAACTAACTTCTTCGAAGAAGAGATGAGTTTACATACCTCTGATGATATTTGAACAAGTTTGAGCTTGTTTGCTATTCGATTTGCTCTTTGTTGAAGTTTGTTGACGTATCTTATTTTGTGTTTGTACTTGAAACACTTTGAAAGAACAATAAGAGCATGTCAACATGGAAGATGGTTCAGACGCCCGAGATGTGTAAGATGCTAGACACATAGTGGAACCTGAAAAATCAGACAGAGTGTTTCCAACAGAAAGGTCAACATTTTCTTCCAGAACGGTTGAGGTTTCATATGAAAGAATATCAAGATGATGTATGTATTGCTACAACTATCAAAATCAATATTTTCACAAAGAAGTGTAACACTTGACTTTTCGTCCTCATAAGAATCATAGTTATCAGACATTTCATCAAGAGTTGCAGCTAGACCTTTGTTCCCAGTGTATTTTTTACGATTTGGACACTCATTTGCACAATGACCAAAACCTTTACACTTAAAGCATTGTGGCATATCCTCATCATCAGTTTCCTCAATATCCCTGTTTTTAGGAGGAACACGATTATGAGGTTTAATTGATGACCTAGGTTTATCTCTGGTGAACCGTTTACTTCTCTTCAAAAGAAGATCCCTAAGTTGTCTTATGATCAAGGATACTAACTTGTCAAGATCTTCATCTGATGAATCAATCTCAGAAATATCATCTTCATAAATGCAAACACTTTTACTTTAATCAAGTAATTTAGTGTTCTTTTGTGCTTTGAAAGCAACATCCTTTCCGGATTTGGATGTATGCTCATGATCAAAGATCTTTAACTTCCCAACCAGAGTATTTCTGGAAAGAGTTGCAGGGTTATTTCCCTCAACGATGGCATGCTTCTTAGAATCGTATATGGATGGCAACGATCTGAGAATTTTCATCACAATGTCCTTTTCAGGAATGGTCTTACCCAATGCAAAAAATGCATTAACAATTTCAGACACTTTGTGATTAAACTCATCAAATGAATCTTCATCTACCATACAAAGGTTTTCCCAATCAGAATTTAAGTTTTGAAGCCTAGCTTCCTTTTCACAAGTATTCCCTTCAAATACGGTTTCTAAGATATCCAAACATCTTTAGACTTTGTGCAAGTAGTCACATGGTGCTGGATCTCTGGGGTAACGACATGGATGATAGCATTTAATCCGTCAGAATTTTGCTTTGCAGCAAGAATCTCGGCAGCATCATATTTACCAATATCCTTTGGAACTGTTACACCGCCTTCTGTAACTTTCGGAGGATCATAGCCATTAACCACATAAACCCATGATTGAAAATCACGCGCTTGAAGAAAGGCATGCATAACAATTTTCCACCATAAGTAATCTGAGTCATCGAATACTGGTGGTACGTTTATAGAGATAACACTTCTGTCCATATTCAAATCGCTACAAACAAAGACTTACGAGGTCTTAAATGTGTTTGCCTGCTCTGATACCAATTACAAAAACGGGGTCTACCAACCATACCCAATATTTCGTTCGGCAATCTGAATAGACAAACTCCAATATACTTTCAAGAGAATCAAGTAGACAGTCAGACTCAATCTAGAGAAAAGTATATCAAAGAGTTTATATCTCAATTTCTCAATTCAATCTGCAATCAGCAAATAGGAATTTGCGAGCCCGATTAAATAAGAGAAATAACTTGAAAGGTACCAAAGACCAATGTTCAAGTATCAATCAATTTATATCAACAACCAAAGGTTGGATTATCTAATCGATTGATCTTAACGCACAACCTGTGATATTTTCTATTATATAACAAAATATAATGCGGAAAAGAAATAACACAGACGCCAGAATTTTGTTAACGAGGAAAACCGCAAATGCAGAAAAACCCCGGGATATAGCCATCTTTGAACACCACATTATATTAAGCCGCTACAGACACTAGCCTACTACCAATGAACTTCAGACTGGAATGTAGTTGACCCATAATCAATCTCACACTGATCAAGGTACAGTTGTGCTCCTTACGTTTCTGAACCCCCAGCAAGATTCTAAACACTTGATTACCTTAGCCGATTTCACCCACAACCAAGAGTTTCTATGATCCAAAGTCGTAGACTTGAGAAACAAATCTGTCTCACATAGAAAAGTCTATTGGAATAGATAAATCTGTCTTCCACAGAAATACCTACGAGTTTTGTTTCGTCTTTTGATAAATCAAGAACCAATTGATAAACCAGACTTATATTCCCGAAGAATAGCCTAGTACTATAATCACCTCACAATAATCTTAATCGTATGGTAACGAAACAAGATATTGTGGAATCACAAACGATGTGACGAAGATGTTTGTGACTACTTTAATCTTACCCGTCGGAGATAAATCTCAAGCAAATCTTAGCAAAGATAATACTCAATCACGATATTAAAAGTAAGATCAGAACACACAACTATAGATAAAATAGTTGGGTGTGGCTTCATAATCCCAATGATGTCTTCAAGTCGTTAACCTACAGGGTAACGTGAAAAGGCTAAGGTTAACGGAGAATCGATTCTGGTCGTAACTAGTATCACACAGAAGGTGTGGTGATTAGGTTTCCCAGTTTCTAGAGTTATCCTTTATATAGTTTTCAAATCAGGGTTTCCAATCTAGGTTACCTTGGTAACAAAGCATTTAATATTCACCGTTAGATGAAAACCTGATTAGATTCAAGCTAATATCTTTCAACTGTTAGATCGAACTTAGCTTGTTATACACAAATGAAATGTACCTTCATATAGGTTTGAGTAACCGTACCTAAACGTGTACACTATGTTGGCTCAACAGTAGTTAACCGAAGTTTGCTATATGAATACTCTCATATCAACCTTATTCATCTTAACCACAACTAGTTCAAATGACTCAAATGAAACTAGTTATAGAGTTGTTCAATTGCTATATTCTCATGAAAGTATAAGCAAAATCGGTTTGATTCACTCGAATCAATTCATGAACATTATATCCACGATCTGCAAAGAATGCATTCCTTATTATATAAATGTATTAGTTCATGTCACAACCGATTTTAGAACTTTAACCACTCAAGTATGCAAATGGGTACGCATACTTAAGTAGCCGGACCAAGTTTGGTTTTCGCCAGTATGCGTACGAATACGCATACCTCCGAACCCAGCAGAAATTCCCGGACCTAAACCTTACGCCATTATGGGTACGTGTACTTAGGTTCCCGGACTTCACAAACCAACAAGTACGCATACACGTATCCATACTATGGTTCCCTGAAATGGATTACATATACGCAAGAGTGCATAACATGTTTATAGGCCAATGTTGGTTAAGTGTTCTAAATTCTATTTCAATCATTGAAACTTTCTTAGAGGATAACAATAGTCGTTTTCACATACTATTAGCATCAAAGCAATTTTTAAGTTATTGAAATAATCATAATGAAATATTCTAAGTCTACACCAAATGATTGTATCACACAAACCATGTAAGATGTTACTCGGCGATTTTCACATGATCATCTTTTGACTTTCGTCAAGAATATAAGATGAACTTGGTTGAAGCGAAAGCTTACCAACGCATATTTCGAGAAATATGTAAGCGAGTTAAACTCAGCTCTAAATCTCAAATGTGTAATAATTGAATACTATATAGTAATACGACTTTTGTCTCAATATAGGAGATAGAGTAGAAATAGACTTTCCAAGTGATAGATGAGTTTTAGTCTCCACATACCTTTTGTTAATGAAGTTCCACAATCTCTCCTTAGTAGTTCTTCGTCTTCAATTGATGGACGTCGTGAAGTCTAATGCTCAACTACACAATTTATCCTAGTCCGAGAAATCACTATAAGTAGACTAGAAATCAACACATATAGTTTTAATCACTAATATTGACAAACAAGCTTGAGATAGCAACGCTTGCGAGTTCGCCGAGCAGTGCTCTAACAAGATTAATTTGTATCTAATTCATTTACATCGATTGATATCTTTATCACCTAAGTCGATTCATAAATAAATTTAAAAAAGAATGTGAACATCTTGATCTATACTACATTCATATAGATCTATAACTATATCATGCTTATAGACAAGTTTGAAGTATTATTGGATGTTTTTAATCATACTTTTTGCTAATATCGTTAATATTTAGATCTTGTGGTCTTGAATGCATATTATCTCAAATGATAGTAATATCATCATAGAAATTCAACGTATAACGCTATTTTGATCCCATCTTTTACGAATTTTCAATGATTTTGAAGCATATTTAGAAATAATTGATTAGATGTATATCGATTATTAATTTTAAAATTTTCAAGCATAAAGCAATTATGTTCCATCATTTTTAACCGACTTATGTGTTTAAAAAATATGGCTAGAAGTTTCCAGATCTGGAAAAAATCTGGTGAAATATTAATATTATGCTGAAAATACAATTTATCTCACGGATCTAACATTTTATCCATTTTCGATATATACTTGTATAAATATATTTATATCTAACGAGTGAAAAACCCAAAGGCATGAAAATGCATGTTCCCCTGTTGTGGAACATCTTCTTTCAAAGAATCAATCTGTTTCGGGTGGAAAAGAACAATTCGAGAGGTGAAAGATCCAATAAAATCGCATGTTCGGAGATCTGAAACATAATTAGGTTTACAACTTAAAGATTTCACTTAGGGATTTGTGAAGCCGGTGTTAGAGCACTGCTCGGTCGATCTCGCAAGCGTTGCTATCTCAAGCTTGTTTGTAAAGTTTAGTTGTCAAAACTATAAGTCTTGATTTCTAGTTTACTTATATAGATAAGTCTCGGATTAGGATAGAAAGTGTAGTTGAGCATTAGACTTCACGGCGTCCATCAATTGAAGACGAAGAACTACTAAGGGGAGCTTGTGGAACCTAATCAACAAAAGGTATGTGGAGACTTGAACTCATCTATCACTCAAAAGTCTATCTACTATATCTCTTATTTGAGACAAAAGTCGTGTAGCTATGTAGACTTCAATTATGCACATTTGATATTTCGAGTTGAGTTTAACTCGCTTACATATTTCTCGAAATATGTGTTGGTAAGCTTTCACTTTAACTAAGTTCATTTATATTCTTGACGAAATTCAAAAGATGATCATATGAAAATTACCTTGTAACATCTTACATGATTTGTGTGAGACAGTCATTTGATGTAGACTCGGAATGTTTCCTATTGATCATTCGATCATTTGAAAATTGCTTTGAAGCTAATAGTTTTTGTGAGACAGCTATTGTCGTCTTCCGAGAATGTTTCAATGATTCAAATGAGTTTAGAACAATTGGATATAAGCTTAGTATGCGTACTTTCATATATGTAATCCAAGTCCGGGAACCATAGTATGCATATCCGTATGCATACTGGTTGGTTTAGTGAAAGTCCGAGAACCTTGTATGCATACCGGTACGCGTACTGGCGTGAGGTTCAGGTCCGGGAATTTCTGCCGAGTTTGGAAGGTATGCGTATCCGTTTGCATCCTCGCGAACCCAAACTTAGTCCGGGTACTTAGGTATGCGTACCCATATGCATACCTAGGGATGCACAAAACCGAACCAGAACCATGAAACCGAACCGAAACCTAAGAACATAAACTGAACCGAACAGAAACCATATCCCAATAGTTCATTGATGGTTGTCAGTTCCAGATAACTGACACTATCGTTTTCAGTTCAGGTTTCGTCCCAAAACCGAACCGAAAACCTATTGGTTAACCGATTACTACTGGCCGTAGGATTGAAGTAATATTAGCAGTGGATGTTAGTAGAAATTTTACCAAAATAACTTACTTCACTCGTGTCTTTCCTAAGTTTCTCAAAACTGCATGTTCTCTTATGCGGTTCTTCCCTGAAAGCATAACTACCAGTCTACCACCACTACTCAAGCTTAGAACTACCACCACCAGGGGTCCAAGACCACCATCACCTTCTTATTCTACTTGTTTTACTTCTTATTTTTCTTCTAGTTTGATCAAGTAACAAACCTGACCATCACCCGAACCTAGAAGCTGGAGTAGAAGAGACCGAATTTGAGTTTGATTGTAAAGGTAAAGGTATTGCGATTGTGTGTACCATTTTACCTCATTTTCTTCTTTGATTTTGAAATCATGAGTCAGATTTGAACTGATTTTGATATTATGACTTTATGAACTAAATTTGATATTAGAGTTTGTAAAATTGAAAAAGTTTGGGGATTTCAAATTAGGGTCATTTAGGTTGATATACACAGTGGGTTTTGCTTAATTTTAATAACTTTATGAGTTAATTCAAATTGATTGGTAGTCTATGTTTATTTTGTTGATCTTGATTATTTTGCTGGGACTGTTGTTATTTGTAATTACTAATTAGTATGAGTTTTTTGTACTCGGAATCTTGTTTATGTACAACACCTATATATTGTTGTTGTTAAAATCTTGTGATTCCTTAAGGGCATTTGAGATAGACAGACAACATCAATGATGGACAAAAACCTTATAATCATCCTTGCACTTTGAATTTTTATAGTGAAGAAAACTAATGGGGAAATATGAGTATGAGATGCTTCTTTGCTTTCATTTTGGGCTTGTGATTTTTGTATGAGGATTTTTTTTAGATGATAAAATTCCTAGTGAGTTTTGTTTTGCTTTTGGATTGATTGTATGATTTTATTTAGAGTTTCCTTAATTTTTGAATGTGTCTATTTTGTTGTTTCACTTAGTTATAAGTTGTCAGCCAACTTTGTATGGATTTGAGTATGATGATAGGTATTGTCGCCCCAGTCTTACATGCATCAATGGTACAAGATTGTGATTGATTTCAATTTATGATTCAAATAATTACATAAGGAAATTAGCTAGACTTGATTATTTCAGTTTATATATCGACTTTAACTTGTCAAGGTATTATCTAGTAGCCCACAAGGTTCAGATAAGTGTTATATTCATTGGTTGGGGTACTGCTTTTTTAGGAGAATCTTAGTTCAGTTGGGGTAATGCTTTTTTTAGGAGAATCTTAGGAGAACTATGTATTTATTGCATATTAAGTTGTAGTGTAAGTTCTTGCAGATCTGTATTTAAAGAACTACTGATCTGTTGTCATTTTAAATTATTCTAAGTATTTGGAAAACTTGCAGTCATTTTATTTGATGTGTCACTTATTGATGGTTATGCAACTTATGCTAGTAAACTACTAATAGTGCCCATGCATGAATGGGTGCATGTAGTTGATTGAAACCTTTTTTTTTATGTGCAGACTTTGGATGCTCGCAACTCGTAAGAACAACGATGATCTTTGCCGAATTTGTTGGAGTTTTTGCTTTAGCTACGTCTGAATCTGATGATATCTACTTTGTATTAGTATTAAATCTCATGCCTTAAAAACTATGTTTCTAGCAGGTCGAATTTTGTCTTGCTGACATTTTTTATTGAAAATTTAGCCTGTCGGATATGAGAAATTGACCAAAGTAAAAGATTGTTTATAAATCATTCGGTTAACCAAAAATTGTATAACCGAGTAGAAACCGAACCGAGTGAAACCGAATAGGCTATATGGTTTTATTGGTTTTCAATATTGGAAAACCGAGTATTTAGGTTTCGGTTTTGGTTTTGCCAATAACCGATGAAAGCCGAACCATGTGCAACCCTATGCATACCTGAGTAAGTTAAGTTCTAAAATCGATTTGTTCATGAATTAATACATTTAAATAATAAGAAATGCAATCTTTTGCAAACCGTGGATATAATGTTCATGACTTGATTCGAGTGAATCAAAATCGATTTTGCTACAATTGTGTCTTGTATACTTCTATGAGAATATAAACAATTCGAAAATTCTAGAACTAGTTTCATTTGAGTCATTTGAACTAGTTATGGTTAAGATGAATGAGGTTGATATGAAAGTGTTCATATGGCTAACTTCGGTTAAATATTGTTGAGCCAACAAAGGTGTACACGTTTAGGTACGGTTACTCATATCTAAATGAAGTCACTTTTCTTTTGTGTGTAATAAGCTAAGTTCGATCTAACGGTTGAAAGATATTAGCTTGAGTCTAATCACCTTTTCATCCAACGGTGAATACTGAATGCTTTGTTACCAAGGTAGCATTGATTGCAAGCCCTAATTTGAAGATTATATAAAGGAGAACTCTAGCAACTGGGAAACCTAATCCCCACACCTCCTGCGTGATAGTAGTTTCCACTAGAGTCGACTTCTTTAACCTTGGGTTTTTCACGAAACCCTGTAGGTTAACAACTTGAAGATGTAGCGCCCCCAAAGCTAGCAGCTGACTAATTTAAGAGATTAACTATAAAATGAGGCACTAAGAATCTAAAATAATTTACTTAAACATCCAATTTAGAAATTTGCTACAAAACTTATCCCAAAACTAATCTAACACTCTGATATTACATAAATGAAAATCTCTCAAGTGATAAGAATACAATATCGTGTTGTTTAACAAATTAACAAACAATACAAATGTAAACGATAAACAAACATCTTTGATTCGACCAAACGTTAAGCTACCAAAAACGGATATATTCACGCGCATCGGTTCTTCTGATAACTGAAAAACTGAAGTGGGAACGAGTGAGCACATCATCCCTAAAAGGGGTGCCCAGTAGGAATAAAATTTTACTTTTAAGTAAACATCGGCATGATTTGGAAAACAATCCATGTTTTCCCAAACACTAAGGGCCTGTTTGGGAGCTTGGAAATGGGATAACATATCCTAGAATAGTTTATCTTAATTTATTTTATGACAACCTTGTTAATGGTTAGTTTTGATGGTGTTTGTCTAAAATTCTATCATATCTTGGGCCAGTATAACTTGTGTTTGTTTGACTCAATAAATATGTTAATATAAATAATTATTTCTTAGACAACTACCTTTTTTAAAGGAAAATAATTTTCTAACCCAGGTGAGGATACATGTATCCCATGTATTTGTAAGAATACCATAACCTCACTTTTTTAGCTTCCTAAAATCAAGGAAGGTTTAGTAATCCTTATCCAAGATTGGAATTGCAGTGAGACAAGCACATTTTAACCGTTTTTTAGTGGATAACCCAACCTAGGATGGGATATCCAGGGTACCAAACACGACCTAAATGACAACCAACACACTGAAATAAACAAACATGTATATGGAACTAACTCCTTCTTCGATTAATTATTTCTGTGGTGACATTTACACACCGCAAACAACTATTTCTGTGGTGACATTTACACACCGTAATATTGATGACAATTACACACCTAGATAGTCTGTGGGTGACTGTACACACCCGTAATATTGGTGACAATTACACACCTAGATAATTTGAGTGACAATTACACACCCAGATGTGCATAAAAGTATAAATGAAGGAGCGTATCCTATGTATCACAGATGGAAATTCTTATTTCCCAACATTTCATAAAGACAAACCAATCATTACAATTCATTTCTAAACAATGGAAATATCAAAAGAAATAACAAAACTTTAGTAATTCAAAATTAAACAATTCACTCCTTTCCAAGCAACGGAAAGATTATAAGAATCAACGTAACTATCGGAATTTTAAATTAAACAATGCATGGAAAGCATAACCAAACAATGCATGAGTTTGTAAAACATAAATCTCTGTAAAGGAAACATCAACGGTTACAAAAGAGTTAAATATAGATTCCCACCTATTTTGATGACAAGCCACGCCTACCTCGAGATCCACGATCCACTAGTTCATCCTTTGAATCGATCGTTGTTAATAAAGATCAACTGCAATTGCAGTAGTGAAAATGCAGGGGTCTAATAACCACACCCAACAATTCTTTTGGAAATCTGAGAGGACTTACTCCAATACACTTTCTAGAGAATCAACTAGACAGTCATACTCAATCTATAATAAAGTATATCAAATAGTTTAATATCTATAACTCTTAATTCAATCCGCAATCAGCAAATAAAAATCCGCGAGCCCGATTTAATAAGAGGATTAACTTGAACGGTACTAAAGACCAACGCGCAAGTGTCAATCAATGTTAATCAACAACCAAAGGTTGGATATTCTAATTGATTGATATTAACGCACAACCTGTGATATTTCAATAATATAACAAAATATAATGCGGAAAAGAAATAACACAAACACTATAATTTTATTAACGAGGAAGCCGCAAATGCAGAAAAACCCCAGGACCTAGTCCAGTTTTAACACCACATTGTATTAAGCCGCTACAGACACTAGCCTACTACCAATTAACTTCGGACTGGATTGCAGTTGAAGCCTAATCAATGTCACACTGATTCAAGGTACAGTTGCGCTCCTTAAGTCTCTGATCCCAGCAGGATACTACACACTTGATTCCCTTAGCTTATCTCACCCACAACAAAGAGTTGCTACGACCCAAAGTCGAAGACTTGATAAACAAATCTGTCTCACACAGAAAAGTCTATAGGATTGAATAAATCTGTCTCCCACAGAAATACCAAAGAGTTTTTGGTTCCTTCTTTTGATAAATCAATGTAAACAGGAACCAATTTATAAACCAGACTTATATTCCCGAAGAACAACTCAGTATTATCAATCACCTCACAATAATCTAAATCGTATGATGGCGAAACTAGATATTGTGGAATCACAAACGATGAGACGAAGTTTGTTTGTGACTACTTTTCTATCTTTCCTATCATAGAAATTAATCTCAAGCCAATTTTACAATTGTACTCGTACGATAGAAACAACAACATCAGATCACATAACTACAAGAGAAGTAGTATCGGTCTGGTTTCACTATCCCAATGAAGTCTTCAAGTCGTTAACCTACAAGGTTTAGGAAAACCTAAGGTTAAAGGAGAATCGACTCTAGTTATACAACTAGTATCACACAGAAGGTGTGGGGATTAGGTTTCCCAGTTGTTAGAGTTTTCCTTTATATAGTTTTCAAATTAGGGTTTGCAATCCAAGTTATCTTGGTAACAAAGCATTCAATAATCACTGTTAGATGAAAAACCTGATTCAACCAAGCTAATATCTTTCAACCATTAGATCGAACTTAGCTTGTTAAACAAAAATGAAATGTACCCTCATTTGGGTTTATGAACCGTACCCACATGTGTACACTCATGTTGGCTCATCAAATAGTTAACCGAGGTTAGCCACATGGTTACTCTCATACTAACCTTATTCATCTTATCCATAACTAGTTCAAATGACTCAAATGAAACTATTTAAAGAGTTGTTCAATTGAATAGAAGATACAATAGAAATCAAATTGGTTTGATTCACTTGAATCAATCATGAACATTATAGAAACGGTTTGCAAAGATTGCATTCCTTAAGATTTAAATGTTTAAGTTCATGAACTGACCGATTTAACAAAATAACCAGCTTAAGTATGCGTACGGATATGCGTACTTAAGCAACCGGATTTGAGTTTGTTAAGTTTCCAAACTCAGCAGAAATTCTCGGTTCGAAAACTTTCGTCAGTATGCGTACGGGTACGCACACTTAAGGTGACCAGTTTAGGAGTTTGTGATAGACGCATTTATGTGTCTACTTTGTCCTCAATGTTTCGTATTGTTGGTACTTGTTTTCTTCCTTATTATGGTGTTTTGTGTATTTTTAGGTATTTTTGGAAAATAAATATTGTTGGAAAAATCGGCTCGAAAAATCACTCGGAACACCCCCGGAGGACACTTGCTATACGGATCCCAGATTTGGCTAAGGGGCACCCCAAAAAGGCAGATGCTATTCGCACCCCACATCTGGTTAGTGGGACACCATCTTCTTCATTTGAAACTTAAAAATTGGCGGGAAAAATGTGGCAGCTCTCTGAGAATGTTTCGATCGAAATTTGAAGATGTTCTAGGTGGACTAAAGGGCTGAAACTTTATGGGTAGTTGTGATTTGTCATAAAAGAGCTGGTATGGGTGTTTGTTTCGATCAAATTTGGCTGGAAAATCCGTGACAAGGAATCAGGGAAGCCCGTGCATGAGAAGAATAGTTCACGGATTTTGGAAGATTTATGCGTGTTCTGCTCGTGTATGATGACTCTAGCAATACTCTGGACCGTGAATAAGATAAATGAGGAGATTTTGCAGCTGTAGAAACACGTGAGAATCTAAAACAGGGAAGAAAATATTCCTAGAATATTTTTATTCACTGCCGAGTTTAATGAAAATTTGTGAGAGTCATGGCGTGATATTTTGCTGATGTTGAGTATATATAGGGTGAGGGGATCATAGAGAAGTGAGGGGGAGAGATTGGGAGAAGTTTATAGCACCACAGAGTCAAAAAAATCGAACTTGCAGAGAGACCACCTGTTGCTGCTGCTGCCATTGAAGAACACTGAAGAACACAAAGAACAAACTCTCCACAACCGTCGTTTTTAAACAGGCTAACCCAGGCTATGATACCAAGATTGACTTTGTTTTCCCACCAAAAACTTTTCTTCCAATTGTGGGAACATATGATTTTCAGATGTGTCGGATATTAAGTTTTGAGACTAAACCTAATTACTTCCGGATATTAGGGTCGACACATTTTCTTAAGAATGACCATTATTATGGTCAACTTTGTGAGTCAAATCTAATTGACTTAGAGGATCCCCAATTATTCAGGTTGTTGTTATGTGCTTCTAAGTTCTTAGTTGAGTTTTTCCAGACTCTAATACCTGAACCGGATCTTAGCTTTGAGGAAATCCAACCGATGAAAAACTTTTATTTAGACCCTTTTATAGAGCCTGAACCTGAACCACAACTAGATGTAGTTGTCTTAAGCAAGGGTATGTTCGGTATCTTCTTGGTCTGTTGCAGTTTCCTCTTCTTGTGGGTAACACTTTTTGATCCAGATGACCCACAGTTATTCCGACTACTACTATATGATTCTACGTGGTGACTAATCCTTGCTTAGTCTGGCTGAAGACTTTAAACTTAGCACTTCTTGGGAGGTAACCCAATATTAATGCGACACGGTAATATCTTTCCTTATCTCTTTTGCTTTATTGGTAACAGTTTCTCCTTGTTCATTCTTTTAATTTCATCTTTAGAACATTGAGGACAATGTTAGATTTAAGTTTGGGGGTATGGGAGAAAGTTATTAGTTGCAATAAATAAGCTCCAGAGACTAGAAATTTATGCTTATTAAGGTTGGCACTAACTAATCTAAGTGGATGGAAGCATTTTGGTTGTAGGATTTGAGGAACCAATCTGATTAGATGGAACATCTAAAGAGTCTATTCATAAAAGCACAGAGCTCAGGTGTTAGAAAAAGAAAACATGGTAGTTTCGTCATATCCTCGTGATGGAAACATCGAAAGAATCCTGATCACTTCTTTTTATTTTTCTTTTTACCATTGCTAGGGTGAAATAAAGTGACTGAGATAAAAAAAAAAATTGAGACCAGACCAACCGGAATAAATTCAATAAAGTCGACCACTGGTGCCCTTGTATATGCCAGTTGTGTTGACCTAGAGTTAGGTTTATCAACCACTGGTTCCCTTGTATTTACCAGTGTGTTGATATTAGTCCAAACCAGTATCTCAGTCCATTAGGATAGGTTCACCTTAGTCAACATCATCCACATTTTTCTCTACATCTATCTTCTTAATCTATCCATGTGATTGGTTGACTCCGGTTTATGATGTCCAGAAACTATCTTAGTAGAGTTCTGTCACTTTATATGTATTTTAGTATGCTTGAGTGCAAACTCGTGTACAACAATTGGAATTTCGCATCAGGGTACTTCCTCCTGTAGTCAATAAGTATGCCAACCAAGGAGATTCTTTAGTGCCTTCCAAGGTTCTGCATAGATAGCTAGGGTCTGGAGTAATGGTTTTGTGGGCACACCTATGGTAAACCCTCCCGAGATTAACTCGGTTTTATTTATTTTTTATTAGTTTTGCTCGAGGACTAGCAAATAATAAGTTTGGGGGTATTTGATAGACGCATTTATGTGTCTAATTTGTCCTCAATGTTTCGTATTGTTGGTACTCGTTTTCTTCCTTATTATGGTGTTTTGTGTATTTTTAGGTATTTTTGGAAAATAAATATTGTTGGAAAAATCGGCTCGAAAAATCGGCTCGAAAAATCACTCAGAACACCCCCGGAGGACACTTGTTATATGGAGCCCAGATTTGGCTAAGGGGCACCCCAAAAAGGCAGCTGCTATTCGCACTCCACAGCTGGTTAGGGGGACACCATCTTCTTCATTTGAAACTTAAAAATTGGCGGGAAAAATGTGGCAGCTCTCTGAGAATGTTTCGATCGAAATTTGAAGATGTTCTAGGTGGACTAAAGGGCTGAAACTTCATGGGTAGTTGTGATATGTCATAAAAGAGCTGGTATGGGTGTTTGTTTCGATCAAATTTGGCTGGAAAATCCGTGACAAGGAATCAGGGAAGCCCGTGCATGAGAAGAATAGTTCACGGGTTTTGGAAGATTTATGCGTGTTCTGCTCGTGTATGATGACTCTAGAAACACTCTGGACCGCGAAGAAGATAAATGAGGAGATTTTGCAGCTGTAGAAACACGTGAGAAGCTAAAACAGGGAAGAAAATATTCCTAGAATATTTTGATTCACTGCCGAGTTTAATGAAAATTTGTGAGAGTTATGGAGTGATATTTTGCTGATGTTGAGTATATATAGGGTGAGGGGATCATAGAGAAGTGAGGGGGAGAGATTGGGAGAAGTTTATAGCACCACAGAGTAAAAAAAAATCGAATTTGCAGAGAGACCACCTGCTGCTGCTGCCATTGAAGAACACTGAAGAACACGAAGAACATACTCGCCACAACCGTCATTTTTAAACAGTGTCAACGACTCATAATGTGGGTCGCAGATCAGAGACAGACTTAAAAAACGCAACAGTACAGTAACGGCTCTTTGTAACGGCTTTTGCAATAGTTATAAGCATTGCAAACCCGATTTTTATTATAATTCTCCCTTATTCATCATTTGTAACCCTTTGAGCATAAATGAAATCAACTTTTGAGCGTGTTTCCAACATGATGAGCGACTAATTCTCTCGTAACCAAGGCAATGGATGAAGCTATTCACACATGAACAATGGGTAACTATTTCATTTTCTCTAATATTTAATTATAATTCACTCAATCACTGCTTTTGCAGAGTTCTTTAAAGTTTACATAATTTTCTTCATTAGTTGTGATTCAATTAGATAGGTTGTGCTTTGGTTAGATAATCTATGCTTAAGGGATACAATTAATTTTTGAGAATATGTTTGATTATTTGTGGATTAAGAAATAAAGGATTAAAAGGATAATTAGAGTTATGAAATATTTGACATGATTCATGTGTAATAGTGGATTCTAGTGTCTTGGTTATTTTCCAATCACTTGAAATCAATTTTGAGTTAAGTTTTCTATATTTTTAAGTTCTATTAAGTCTAGAATTCATTGCCTTCACAAGCCTCAACGAACTCTTTACTACAACATCATTGAAAATACCATCAGTTTGTAATTCCCAAACTCAGCATATATTTTTGGTTCGAAAACTTCCTCTAGTATGCGTACGGGTACGCATGCTTAAGGTGACTAGTTTAGGAGTTTATAATTCTTAAACACAGCAGATGTTTTCGGTTTGAAAACCTCAACCAGTATGCGTACGGGTACGCATACTTATGTTATCTCCTTCACCAATTTTGTATACACACATATGCATACACTTCGTTCCCAGTTTATGGATTTATACACTAATGTGCGAACACACTATATATGCTTATTTTCAAAGATGGTTATCTCATAAAATCTTAATTTCAATCATTGAAACTTTCTTAGAGGACGTTATATAGTTGTTTTTCACAAACTATTTTTCATCAAAGCGATTTTCAAGTTATTGATATTATCATAATGAAACATTCCAACGCAACATCAAATGAAATCTCAAATGTGTATAATAGAGAACTATACCGTAACACGACTTATGTCTCAATATAGGAGATAGAGAAAAAATAGACTTTCCAAGTGATAGATGAGTTTAAGTCTCTACATACCTTTTATTTATGAAGTTCCAAAAGATCCCCTTAATAGTTCTTCGTCTTCAAATGATGAACGCGGAGATATCTAAGCTCAACTACACTATCTATGTCCTAGTCCGAGACATCTATAAATAGGTTAGAAATCAAGACTACAGTTTTGATCACTAACATTAATAAACATGCTTGAGATAGCAACGCATGCGAGTTCGACCGAGAAATGCTCTAACAATCTCCCCCTTTGTCAATTTTAGTGACAAAACTATCAATATATATGGATTACAAAATAAATAGAAATTAAAGCTCCATCCACATGCTTGATCTCCTTGGCATCTTCAACGCGACTCGAAATTTTCGTCACTTCCAAGTACTCCATGATTCCAAAGGTGGTAAGTTTAGTCTCATAGTTGTTGAAGATCCATAGCTATAACAATGAGAAAACAAATGCTCTCAGTCATTGTTATACAGTGTCATAGTATTATTACACGGCATCAAAGTTCACTTGTATCACAACTTTGACAACAATACTATGGTGATATATATCACTCCCCCTTAGTCAATACTTTATCTCAACATGAAAACCACTCCCCCTTACATAATGATCCGTAAACCATATGTATTTGTAGTGTGAGATACACATTAATTCTCCCCCTTTTTGTCAATAAAATTAGCAAAAGTACGAAAATTATTGGGATCCTAATGAAATTTCCACGGAGATACTTCAAGACCAAAGATGTATTAACATACCAACAAATTTTTAGATGCAATCATAAAGCCGAAGCTAAATGCATTCATCAAGGAGTTTATAAAGATACAAGATAACCCCTAAAATATTCCATAGCCGCACTCCCCACAAAGATATGGTAATTAAGCGCAAGTTCAAAAGAACTCTCCCCCATAAAATGTCATTCCCGAAAAAAGAACAAAGGAAACCTTTCTTTTACAAGAAAAGAAGGATTTCTTTGAAAATAATCAAATCACATGAAAACACGAATTTGAAATCCAAAGTATTCAACTGAATTATCCACAAAGAATTCATGATTGATCCAATCGAAAAAGCACAATTAAATTAACCACAACGTGATCAATTCAATTGGTCATGCTCGTCATAAGAGAATTTACGGAGCAACAACTAAACTGATCACAAGAGAATGATCAATTCAATTGGTCATGCTCAAACATAAGAAAACTTATGGAGCAACACAGTATATGCACAAAAATGTGGATCGGAGATTGACCAATACTGCAGAATATACAAGAATTCATTCTATCTTTCATCACTATTTGCATAATGACATATAACAGACTTTAATCCTTGTGAAACAAAAGTTTTATTCTTTATTTTATCAAAACACTGACAAAGGGGCTTTTAACTTTTGTAAGTCAAAAGTTCATTCTATTTTTTATCAATAAATTCATATCAACATAATAGAGATAACATTTGAACGAGTATGGGACAATCATAGTTCACGGACGCAAACACACATATCCCATAACAATTTGCAATATATAAAACCATAGAGATTAAAATTGCAAATATCATCTTCCAAATAACTTAGAATTTAAATTAATAAATCTAAAAACATGAAGATGAAAAACGTTTGGAACTAGCTATGTGTAATCACAATAATGGCTATTCCAAACCCTAGTTATTCTTCTAAACAAAAACAAGAATAAGAATTCTCATAAGAAGATTCACTAGACATTGAGACCTATTAAGAATTCTTTATCGTTCCCGAACTCCTTGTCGTCAACATCCATGGGAACATACGGTTCCTGGAGAAAGGAGTCAATTCCAACAAACCTTCTAGGCTGATGATGTCGAACTAGGGCCTTCCGAATTTCAAGAGTTCTCATAACAAGAGCCTTTATTTGCGGAATATCCTTCCTTGCTTCCTTCAACTCTTCAAGAACACCAGAAAACTTTTGAGAATTTGAAGGAACAACTCTTGGATTTCTCACATTCCTTCTTTTTATTTTCAAAGTTGGAGGCAACTGAGATTTCTTTTTTTCCTTCATGATTGATGGCTTAACAATCATATTAACATATTTTCCATCAGAAGGCATGATGCTTGGAGTATCCATACGTGTATGGGTTTGTGAGAGAAAATCACAATTTAAACTCAACATGAAATCTTAAGATGAAAAGAGTTTCAGAGAAGGAAAAGGAATGTAGGGTTACTGAACCTTTATCCACACAGGTTTACGTACGCACAATCACAACCCTAAACAAAGTAGAATTGTCGAGAATAACCCTCTTTTATTGATTCAACAGGGAAGTCCCTTCCAACATGAAAGAATCCCAATCTCAATAAAAATAAGAAAAACAAAACAAGTATTTCTCTTTAAGCCTGAGGTGTGCACAATATTGTCTCTTTTAATCAGGCACATCAGACAAGATGCACAAAAACAATACAATCAAGTTGTGTTGTGGTGAACAACAATTTTTCCACCATTACCTCATTGAGAAGAATTCCTAGACCCATGTCTATCAATATGTTTAGACCATACTCTTTTCTTTAGTGGTCTTGACCTATCTTTGGAAACCAACTTCTTTGAAGATGATAAAATCTTACATACCTCAGCGGTTTTTTGAACAAGTTTAAGCTTGTCTGCCAGGCGATTTGCTCTTCGTTGAAGTTTATTGACATATCTCATCTTGTGTTTGTACTTGAAACACTTAGAAAGTTCTTGACCTTTGAGTGAACAATAAGAGCATGTCAATGAATAAGATGATTCAGATCCCTAAGATGTGCAAGCGGCTAAATACAGATTCGAGTGAATCAAATCATCTTTGCTTCAATTGTGTCTTGTGTAGTACATAAGATTTCCTTGCAATTGAACAACTCTCTAACTAGTTCATTTGAGTCATTTGAACTAGTTATGGTGAAGAAGAATATGGTTGGTATGAAATGCTCATATGAATAACCTTTTGGTTAACTATTGTTGAACCAACAATATACACATTTAGGTACGATTAACAAACCTAGAAGCATGCATTTCATTTGTGTATAACAATCTAAGTTTTCGATCTAACGGTTGAGAAATATTATCTTGAATCTAAATCAGGTTTTCATCTAACGGTGGATATTGTTTGCTTTGTGACCAAGGCGAAACCCTGATTTGAAAGACTATATAAGGGGACATCTAGCAACTCTGCAAAACTAATCCCCACACTTCACGTGTGATACTAGTTTGCGTGCTAGAGTCGTTTCTCCTTTAACCTTTGGTTTTCTTCTTCTAAAACCAGGTTAACGACTTAAAGAATTCATTGGGATTATGAAGCCAGACCGGTACTACTTTTATCGTAGTTGTGTGATCTGATCTTGCATCTTCTATCGTACGAGTACATTCAGATTGATTGGCTTGAGATTAATATCTCCGATAGGAAAGATATAAAAAGTAAATCACAAACATCTTCGTCTCATTGTTTGTTATTCCGCAACATCTTGTTTCGCTACCATACGATTAAGATTATTGTGAGGTGATTGATTTATCTAGGCTGTTCTTCGGGAATAAAAGACCGGATTATCAATTGTTTCCTGTTCACCTTGATTATTATTAAAAGACGGAACAAAAACTTTGGGGTTTTTCTGTGGGAGACAGATTGATCCTTTGATAGACTTGTCTGTGTGAGACAGATTTTTTTATTGTCAAAGCCTGCGATTTTGGGTCATAGCAACTCTTAGTTGTGGGTGAGATCAACTAAGGGAATCAAGTGCGCAGTATCCTGCTGGGATCAGAGGTGTAGGGAGTACAACTGTACCTTGGATCAGTGGGAGACTGATTTGGGTTCAACTAAAATCCATTCTGAAGTTAGCTTGGAGTAGGATAGTGTATGTAGAGGCTTAATACAGTGTGTGTTCAATCTGGACTAGGTCCCGGGGTTTTTATGCATTTTCGGTTTCCTCGTTAACAAAATTTCTGGTATCTGTGTTATTTCAGTTTCCGCATTATATTGTTTTATCTTTATAATTGAAATAATACAGGTTGTGTGTTTGATCATGAATTAGAGTAATCCAACCTTTGGTTATTGATTGTAATTGATTGATCCTTGGATAATTGTCTTTGGTACCATCCAAGTTATTCCTTGTATTTGATTAGTACTCGCAGTTTCTGTTTGAGGAAATCAAATCAAGAGAGAGAGATATAAACTCGTTGATGTACTTTTAATTGATTGAGTCTTGTTAATTCTCTTAAAATTATATTTGAGTTTGTCCATACAGATTGCTAAGCGAAATATTGGGTGGTGTTGTTAGATCCCCGCTTTTTCAATTGATATCAGAGCAGGCAAACACATTCAAGACCTTACAAGTCTATGTTTGTAGCGATCTGACTCTATAGACAGATGTGCTATCTCTATTAACGTACCACCAGTCTTCGATGGCTCTAATTACTTATGGTGGAAAATTGCTATGCGAGCTTTTCTTCAAGAGCGTGATTTTCAATCATGGGTATATGTTGTTAATGGCTATGATGCTCCCGATGTGACAGTTGGAGATTTAAACGTTCCCAAGAATATTGGTGAATATAATCCTTACGAGATACTTGCTGCAAAGCAAAATTCCGACGGTTTGAATGCCATCACACATGCCATTACCCCAAATCTTCAGCACCATGTGTCAAATTTCACTAGGTCTAAAGATGCTTGGGATATTTTAGAAACCGTATTTGAAGGAAACTCCAGTGAAAAGGAAGCTAGGCCTCAAAACCTTAATTCTGATTGGGAGAACCTTCGTACGTCAGATGAAGATACATTTGATGAGTTTAATCACAGAGTGTCTGAAATTGTTAATGCATCTTTTGCATTGGGTAAGATTATTCCTGAAAAGGACATTGTGATAAAAATTCTCAGATCGTTGTCATCTAGATACGAGTCTAAGAAGCATGCCATCGTTGAGGGAAATAACCTTGATAATCTTTCCAGAAATACATTGGTTGGAAAGCTAAATATCTTTGATCATGAGCATACATCCAAAATCGGAAAGGATGTGGCCTTTAAAGCACAGAAGAACACTAAGTTACTTGATAAAAGTAAAAGTGTTTATGTCTCTCAGGATGAGTTTGAGGGTGATTTTTCGGATGAAAATCTTAACAAATCAGTCTCCTTGATCACAAGACATTTTAGGGATCTTCTATTGAAGAGAAGTAAACGGTTTTCAAGAGACAAACCTAGGTCGTCAGATAAACCTCACAATCGCGTTCCTCCTAAAAACATGGATGTTGACGAGGATGATGACGAGGATATGCCACAGTGCTTTAAGTGTAAAGGTTTTGGTCATTTTGCAAACGAGTGCCCAAATCGTAGAAAATACACTGGGAACAAAGGTCTTGCTGTAACACTTGATGAGATGTCTAAAATCTATGATTCTGATGAAGATAGGAAATCAAGTGTTAGTTTTCTATGTGAAAACATTGATTTTGATAATTGTAGCAAAACATATATCAACCTTGATGGTTTCGGTGAAGAAGAGAATCCAATCAAGCTGGAAGAATCAATTGACCCATCCTTTGAAAACTCTGGTTGTAATGTTTCAGGATCTACTATGTGTCTGGCTGCTTTCACACCAGAGATGCCTAAATACTATCCAAGTTTGACGTTCTCGTTTTGTTCTCAAAAGGGTCATGAACTATCAAGATGTTACAAGTATAAACATCAAGTGAGGCACGCCAACAAACTTCAACGAAGATCAAATCAATTGGCAAGTAAGCTTAAACTTGCTCAGAAGACTGCTGAGGTATGTAGGATTTTATCTTCGTCTAAGAAGTTGGTTTCCAAAGACAAAATAAGACCATTAGAGAAGAAGGTATGGTCAAATCGCCTTGATAGACAGAAGTCTGAGGATTCCTATCAAGAGGAAAATGGTGGACAAATTTTTGTTCACCACAGCACAAATTAATTGTGTTGTCTGGTAAATCTTGTCTCATGTGCCTGATCAAAAAGAGATAAGATTGTGTACCGCTCAGGCTTTAGGAAAAGTTTTTTTTTTTAGGATTGTTTTTCCTGTCTATCAAGTAAAGTAAAGGGTTATTATCGACAATTCTACTCTTTATAGGGTTTAGAATTTGGCGTCCACAAACCTGTTTAAAGGTTGCGAACCCTACATTCCTTTTTCCTTTCTGGTATCTTTTATATCTTAAGACTGCTTGATGAGATTGTGAATTCCACTCACAAAAACCAGTTGTTTATAAATGTTCTCTAAGCATCATGTCTTTGGATGGAAAAGATGTCAATATGATTGTTAAGCCATCAATCAAGGAAAAAGAGAAATCTCCAGTAACTCCTTCCTTTAAAAGAAATAGGAGGAATACAAGAAAGCCAAGGGCTGTCCCTTCTAACTCTCAGAAGTTTTCCGATGTTCTTGATGAGTTGAAGGAAGTAAGAAAGGAGATTAGTGAAATAAAGGTTTGCGTTTTAAGATATTTGGAAATTCAAAAGGCCCTGGTTTGACATCATCAGCCAAGACGGTTTGTTGGTATTGACTCCTTCCTCCATGAACCTTATATTCCGATGGTTGTTGACGACAAGGAGTTCGGGAATGATAAGGAATTTCTCAAAGATATTGTTTCCTAGTATGTCTTATTTTTGGTTTAGTTGGAAGAATAACTAGTGCTTGAATAACAATGATTGTGACTACACATAGCTATTATTTTTCATCTTCTTGTTCTTTTTTAGGTTTATTGGTTTAAATTCTAAAAATATTTGGAGGATGATGGTTTGCAGTATTTAATCTTTATGATTTGTTATATTGCAATTTTTTATGGGATATTGGTGTTTACGTCCGTGAACTATGTTGTCCTATATTTTGTCAAAAGTAAAGTCGTTCATGATCGGTATTCATGTATTCATTTAAGGATGAATAGATTTTTGACATATACAAAAATTAAGCCTATATTGTCAATTCTTTGATGGAAGATAGGTTAAAATCTTTTGTGTTCAAGGATTATGTCTATTAAAAATTGTTATGCAAATAGTGATGGAAGATAGAATGAATCCTTGTGTATTCCACATTTTTGATCTTCACTGATCCATATTTTATGTAATACTGTGAGGCTCCGTGATGTGTTTTATGTTGAGCACGATACAACCAAGTTGATTAATTTTTGATTAGCTTTGTTGGTTGTTCCGTAAGGTACTTTATGTTGAGCATTCTTGAACTAAATTAATCATCTTGTTTGGTTATTTAGTTATTGCTCCATAAGTCTTTTTATGTCGAGCAAAACAAATGACAATTAAATTGATTCCTTTTGTAATTAGTTTGGTTGTGTTTCCAATTAGATTAATTATGGGTTCTCTTGTAATTAATCTAGTTGATTATTTTCATAATCCGTAAGATTCCTCTTATGTTGAGTATATGAACGACTATCCTATTCATTTTCTAATGGTTATGTTAGTCGTATGCTCCGTAAGTTCTCTTATGTCGAGCATAATCAATTAAGTTGATCACTTTTATGTTTAATTTGATTGCGTATTCCGACTAAATTAATCATGGGTTTATTTGTGATTAATTTGATTAAGTTTTTGGATACAGAAAATCATTCTCATGGTTTTTGGTGTCCAACAAAAATCCTTATTTTCTTCTGAAATTAAGGTCGCGGGGGAACAACATCAAATGGGGGAGAGTTCTTTTGAACTTGTGCTTAATGGTCATATCTTGAGGGGTGTACGGATGTGGAATTTTAAAGGGGTTATCTTGTATCTTTAAACTCCTTGATGAATGCTATTAGCTTTGGCTATATGATTGCATCTAAATTAGATGGTATGTATTTTCTTTTAGTCATGAAATGTCTCTTACGGAAATTTCATTATGATCCCGTTCTTGTACCTTTGCCAGTTTTATTGACAAAAAGAGGGAGAATTAATATGTAGTTCACACAACAAATACATATGGTTTTAGGATCATTGTATAAGGGGGAGTGGTTTCCATGTGAAGTGGAGTATTGACTAAGGGGGAGTGATACATATCACCATAGTATTATTGTTGAAGTTGTGATACAATTGGACTTTGACACTGTGTAATAATACTATGACACTGTATAACAATGATCGAGACCGATGCTTTCTCATTGTTATAGCTACGGATCTTCACAACGGTGATGATAAACTTAAAACCTTTGGGATCATTGAAGTACTTGGAAGTGACACAGATTTTGAGGAATGTTGAAGATTAGACATGTGGAATAAGATCTACTAAAGTTTCTTTATCTTTTTTGTATTCCATATGTATTGATAGTTTTGTCACTAAAATTGATAAAGGGGGAGATTGTTAGAGCATTGCTCGGTCGAACTCGCATGCGTTGCTATCTCAAACATGTTTGTCAATGTTAGTGATCAAAACTATAAGTCTTGATTTCTAGTCTACTTTAGCTAAGTCTCGGACTAGGATAGAAAGTGTAGTTGAGCTCAAGGACTTCATGGCTATTCATCATACAAGAAGAAGAACTACTCAAGGAACCGGTGGAACTTCTTGACAAAAAGGTATGTGAAGACTTGAACTTATCTGTCACTGAAAAGTCTATCTACTATATCTCCTACTTCTTGAGACAAAAAGTCGTATGCTATATATAGACTTAGATTACACACATTTGGTATTTCGAGCCGAGTATACCTCGCCTATCTATATCTCGAAATATGTGTTAGTAAGCATTTAGCGTCGACCATGTTTATCTTTACCTAGTGACGAAAGTCATGATATGTTTCAATCACTTCGAAAATTTCTTTGACGAGAAATGGTGTAACAACTATATAACGTCCTTTAAGAATGTTTCAATGGTTGGAATGAGATTTTAGATTACATAAACAATGATGGACATAAGTATTCTTGCGGAAACACATATGTGCATAAGTCCTATCCCTTGAACCAAAGTTTGCGAACTTTGTTGATCAAGAGAAACCAGAAGAATGGCTTGTTGCTAAGTCCGCGAACTGCCGAACTTCTCATCTCGAGAAATTCTGCTGGAGTTGACAAACTTGTTACGCGAGTACCAGTCCGCGAACCGGCGGTCTTTGCCGAGATTTTCTGCTGGAGTTTGTAAACTCTGCCCGGTTACTTAAGTACGCGAACCTAGGGTGCGAACTTAAGAAGGTTATATATCTGAAGATGATTTCTGAACTTAAACTTATAAAGACTAAGGAATGCAATTTGGAAACCGTGGCTATAAAGTTCATGAACCGATTCGAGTGAATCAAATCATTTTTGCTTTAATTGTGTCTTGTGTGGTACATAAAATTTCCTTGCAATTGAACAACTCTCTAACTAGTTCATTTGAGTCATTTGAACTAGTTATGGTGAAGAAGAATATGGTCGGTATGAAATGCTCATATGGATAACCTTTTGGTTAACTATTGTTGGACCAACAATGTACACGTTTGGGTACGGTTAACAAACCTAGAAGCGTGCATTTCATTTGTGTATAACAAGCTAAGTTTTCGATCTAACGGTTGAGAAATATTAGCTTGAATCTAAATCAGGTTTTCATCTAATGGTGGATATTGTTTGCTTTGTGACCAAGACGAAACCCTGATTTGAAAGACTATATAAGGAGACACCTAGCAACTCTGCAAAACTAATCCCCACACTTCACGTGTGATACTAGTTTGCGTGCTAGAGTCGTTTCTCCTTTAACCTTTTGTTTTCTTCTTTTAAAACCAGGCTAACGACTTAAAGACTTCATTGGGATTGTGAAACCAGACCGGTACTACTTTTATCGTAGTTGTGTGATATGATCTTGCATATTCTATCGTACGAGTACAATCAGATTGATTGGCTTGAGATTAATATCTCAGATAGGCAAGATATAAAAAGTAATCACAAACATCTTCGTCTCATTGTTTGTGATTCCGCAACATCTTATTTCGCTACTATAAGATTAAGATTGTTGTGAGGTGATTTATTTATCTAGGTTGTTCTTCGGGAATATAAGACCGGATTATCAAGTGGTTCCTGTTCACCTTGATTATTATCAAAAGACGAAACAAAAACTTTAGGGTTTTTCTGTAGGAGACAGATTGATTCTTTGATAGACTTGTCTGTGTGAGACATATTTGTTTATTGTCAAAGCCTGTGATTTTGGGTCGTAACAACTCTTAGTCGTGGGTGAGATCAGCTAAGGAAATCAAGTATCCTGCTGGTATCAGAGGCGTAGGGAGTACAACTGTACCTTGGATCAGAGGGATACTGATTGGGGTTCAACTACAGTCCAATACGAAGTTAGCTTAGAGTAGGCTAATGTCTGTAGCGGCTTAATACAATGTGTGTTCAATCTGGACTAGGTCCCGGGGTTTTTCTGCATTTGCGGTTTCCTCGTTAACACAATTTCTGGTATCTGTGTTATTTCAGTTTCCGCATTATATTGTTTTATCTTTGTAATTGAAATAATACAGGTTATGCGTTAGATCATCAATTAGAGTAATCCAACCTTTGGTTGTTGATTATCATTGATTGATCCTTGGATATTGGTCTTTGGTACCATCCAAGTTATTCCTTGTATTTGATTAGTACTCGCAGTTTCTGTTTGGGGAAATCAAATCAAGAGAGAGAAATATAAACTCGTTGATGTACTTTTAATTGGTTGAGTCTTGTTGATTCTCTTAAAAGTATATTCGAGTTTGTCCATACAGATTGCTAAGCGAAAAATTGGGTGGTGTTGTCAAACCCCCGCTTTTTCAAATACATAAGTCAGGCCTTTGTGAATAGTTTTACCAAGAACACAAACAAGTCATGAACGGTTATACTAATTACACATATTGGTTGTTCACAAGATATGCAATGAATAACAATACAATTAACACCCGGTGATTTCCTTTTCGATTCACAAACCAAGTTCATGAATTTACTTCCTTAAAACACATGTAAAACATTGTTCCCTAGGATGAAATCCTCACCTCATACCCATATATAATCACAATAGCATTTAAACGATTATGTCGATATCTTATCTACAAAGTTTAATGGTTGAGCAATAAACCTCGTATTGTATTTCTTAATACTATGTCTATCTAAAGTTCAAACATGCTTCGCAGTTTTTGTTTTCAATATGCACGACTTGATAGATATGTTAGGGAATGAAACAGTTCAAGTCAAATATCACTAACCTCAAGTGGAAGAATGATGTTGTCGTTTTAGCTCCTTGCTTCTTCATATCTTCAAGTCTTCGCAATACTTGTAAAGTCTCATATCCTAATACTTTCAAGCTAACCTATACGAAGTTGACTCTAGTACATAATCAAGCGACTCTTAACATGAGTTTTTATTCACTAGAATATGACAACCAAACTTGACATACCAACGCTTGGTGGGTTCAACTGAGCTATGCTCTAACACTTCTTAGAATCGTATCTAGATGTCAGCGATCTGAGAATTTTCATCACAATGTCCTTTTCAGGAATAGTCTTACCCAATGCAAAAGATGCATTAACAATTTCATACACTTTGTGATTAAACTCATCAAATGAATCTTCATCTACCATACGAAGGTTTTCCCAATCTGAATTAAGGTTTTGAAGCCTAGCTTCCTTCTCACTGGTATTACCTTCAAATACAGTTTCTAAGATATCCCAAGCATCTTTAGACCTAGTGCACGTAGTCACGTGGTGCTGAAGATCTGGGGTAATGGCATGTATGATGGCATTCAAACCGTCGGAGTTTTGCTTTGTATCAAGTATCTCAGCAGCGTCATATGAACCAATGTTTTTAGGCACGGTCGCATTTCCCACTGCAACAACGGGAGCATCATAGCCATTAACAACATAAACCCATGATTGAAAATCACGCAATTGAAGAAAAGCTCGCATAGCAATTTTTCACCATGGGTAATTAGCGCCATCGAAGATTGATGGTACGTTTATAGAGATATCACCTTTGTCCATATCAGATCGCTACAAACACAAACTTATAAGGTCTTTAACGTGTTTGCCTGATCTGATACCAACTGAAAATGCGGAGGTCTAACAACCACACCCAACAATTCGTTTGGTAATATGAGAGGACTTAATCCAATACACTTTCTAGAGAATCAACTAGACAGTCAGACTCAATCTAGAATAAAGTATATCAAAGTGTTTAATATCTCTAACTCTTAATTCAATCCCCAATCAGCAAATAGAAATCTATGAGCCCGATTGAATAAGAGGAATAACTTGAACGGTACCAAAGACCAGTGTTCAAGTGTCAATCAATGTAAATCAACAACCAAAAGTTGGATATTCTAATTGATTGATCTTAACACACAACCTGTGATATTTCAATTATATAACAAAATATAATGCGGAAAAGAAATAACACAGACACCAGAATTTTGTTAACGAGGAAACTGCAGAAAAACTCCGGGACCTAGTCCAGTTTGAACACCATGCTGTATAAAGTCGCTACAGACACTAGACTACTACCAATTAACTTCAGATTGTACTGTAGTTGAACCCTAATAAATCTCACACTGATTCAAGGTACAGTTGCGCTGCTTAAGTCTCTGATCCCAGCAGGATACAACGCACTTGATTCCCTTAGCAGATCTCACCCACAACCAAGAGTTGCTACACCCAAAGTCGAAGACTTGGTAAGAAAATCTGTCTCACACAAAAAAGTCTATAGGATTTAATAAATATGTCTCCCACATAAATACCCAAGAGTTTTTTGTTCCGTATTTTGATAAATCAAGGTGAACATGAACAAATTGATAAACCAAACTTATATTCCCGAAGAACAGCTCAGTATTATCAAGCACCTCACAATAATCTAAATCGTATGATGGCGAAACTAGATATTGTGAAATCACAAACGATGAGACGAAGTTTATTTGTAACTACTTTTCTATCTTGCCTATCGGAGAAATTAATCTCAAGCCAATTTTATAATTGTACTCGTACGATAGAAACAACAAGATCAGATCACACAACTACAAGAGAGGTAGTATCAGTCTGGCTTCACAATCCCAAAGAAGTCTTCAAGTCGTTAACCTACAAGGTTTAGGAAAACCTAAGGTTAAAGGAGAATCGATTCTAGTTATACAACTAGTATCACACAGAAGGTGCGGGGATCAGGTTTCCAGTTGTTCGAGTTCTCCTTTATATAGTTTTCAAACTAGGGTTTGCCATCCAAGTTACCTTGGTAGCAATGCATTCAACAATCACCGTTAGATGAAAAACCTGATTCAACCAAGCTAATATCTTTAACCATATGATCGAACTTAGCTCGTTACACATAAATGAAATGTACCCTCATTTAGGTTTATGAACCATACCCAAACGTGTATACTCATGTTGGCTCATCAAATAGTTAACCGAGGTTAGCCACATGGTTACTCTCATATTAACCTTATTCATCTTATCCATAACTAGTTCAAATGACTCAAATGAAACTAGTTAAAGAGTTGTTCAAATATATAGAAGACACAATCGAAATCAACTTGGTTTGATTCACTTGAATCAATAATGAACATTATAGCCACGGTTTGCGAAGATTGCATTCCTTAAGATTTAAATGTTTAAGTGCATGAACTGACCGATTTAACAAAATAACCAGCTTAAGTATGCGTACGGGTACGCGTACTTAAGCAACCAGATTTGAGTTTGTTAAGTTTCCAAACTTAGCAGAAATTCTCGGTTCGAAAAATTCCGCTAGTATGCGTACGGGTACGCACACTTAAGGTGACCAGTTTAGGAGTTTGTAATTCCCAAACTCAACAGATATTTTCGGTTTGAAAACTCCCTCTAGTATGCGTACGGGTACGCATACTTAAGGTGACTAGTTTAGGAGTTTGTAATTCCTAAACACATCAGATGTTTTCGGTTGAAAACCTCTACCAGTATGCGTACGGGTACGCATACGCATACTTATGTTGTCTCCTTCACCAATTTTGTATACACACATATGCATACACTTGGTTCCCGATTTATGAATTTATACACTAATGTGCGAACACACTATATATGCTTATATCCAAAGATGGTTATCTCATTAACTCTTAATTTCAATCATTGAAACTTTCTTAGAGGACGTTATATAGTTGTTGTTCACAAACTATTTTTCGTCAAAGCGATTTTCAAGTTATTGAAATTATCATAATGAAACATTCCAAGGCAACATCAAATGATTGTATCACACAAACCATGTTAGATGTAACTCGGAAATTTTCATATGATCTTATTCGGACTTTCGTCAACGAATGTAAGATGAATATGGCTAAAGCGAAATCTTGCCAACACATATTTCGAGAAATATTTAAACGAGATGAACTCCGCTCGAAATCTCAAATGTGTATAATATAAAACTATATCGTAACACGACCTACGTCTCAATATAGGAGATAGATAAGAAATAGACTTTCCAAGTGATAGATGAGCTTAAGTCTCCACATACCTTTTGTTGATGAAGTTCCACAAGCTCCCTTTAGTAGTTCTTTGTCTTCAAATGATGAACGCCGAGATATCTAAGCTCAACTACACTATCTATGTCCTAGTCCAAGACATCTATAAATAGGCTTGAAATCAAGACTTATAGTTTTGATTACTAACATTGACAAACATGCTTGAGATAGCAACAGGCTTTCAAAGAGACTATCCAACTGTGATTCTAGATACAACCAAAATACAACTATAACTTCAGTTCTAACACTTCAAATCTCAATATTAGAACTCCACCTGCAATTTCAACAACACATCCAACACCACCAATAACCCATATTCAGCTCTGTTTCCATTTCACCTTCACAATTAAATTCAACATACCCACACATCACTCCAAAATACAACCTTAGACAATCCATGCCTATATTTAATAAGTTCTTACTCCAACCCCATTACCTGCAATCACCCATTCATCCAAACCATAATAACTCCAATTCTAGCACACTTAGACTTCCATAACTATAATCATCATTTTCGGTTAGACAAACTCGACTGCAGATACATACAACTGACTTAATCATAGTCAATTTCAACCACCAACAATTCATGACACTACAGACACAACAATCCATCTCAACTGAGTTCAAATGAATGAACTTACCCTGAATTTATTCAGCACCACCAGAATCTGCAACTGATACTTTACCAAAATCACCTTCTCTGTAACATCAACATCATCACCACCACAACTAAACTCATCTCAACAATCACACAACTTAGTTTATGGCATCTCATAACTTCAACAACTAGAAATTGTAATACTTAACTAAGATTACAAAGAAGAATCATTACCTCAACCATTTAGTCTCCTCTAACAACTTCAGATGTATTCAAGACAACACACATGTCTTGCAATAATCAACACATATTCTCCACCGATCTTCCAATCTTCATCCTCTTCATTGTTTCTCAAAAACCCTAATATAAATTCCAATTGTCATCACTGAAACTCTAATGCATTAATCCATCACTTCATCGATTATAATTTAATTCCAACTGTAACTTCACTCAATCAATCCATACCCATCTCTAATCCTTCTTTTAAAACTTCAATTCCATCTTTTAGGATTCAGTTAACTCAAGAACCCTAAATTCTTCAATTTCTTAATCAATCTTCAGAACAACCCCTCAACTTCCATTAAACCAATTAAGAACAAACTCTTCTTCAAACTTCTCCTTATTCACCTTTAATCGAATTCTCGATCAATCACAAAAACCCTAACTTTCTAATTCTTCTCCGAGAACTGAAAACCAGCTGTTAATATTCTTCCTTGATATCAACTCATAATACCCATCACCAACGGCGTAACTTCATCCTCAATACAACCTAAATCCTCAACTAAAATCATTACTTAGAAACTCTAGTTTCTATAATTTGAATTTCCTCATCTTCTGAGTCTAATTCAACTACACAACTATCTCCACCATCATCTATCAACATCACCAGATGATTTTTATCAATCAAAACTCATTCGCAACTCTCAACTCTCTCGCAGGCGAAGAACATGAAGATGAGAAACAGAAAGAGAAAGAAAAAGAAGAGAATAAAAGAAGAAAATATAAATGAGCTTATCTTCTCGATTAGGTTAAATAAGACCAACGAAAAATATTGATACACCCAGTCGCTATGATAAGGGAAGCCCAGGTCGGATTATCTGCGAAAAGACTATTTTGTCCTTCAAACTAATCGAATGACACGTTCGAGTAGATCATTCCGCATAACTTTTCGAGACCTATTCAATGATACTAGTTTTGTATCTAGATCGTTGTTAGATTAATTTCTATTAATTAAAATCTATATTAACTAATCGAGTCATTAGCGACTAAATCGTACCTTAACTGGTCTAATATTGTTGACGAGCTTGAGGGTCTTTACAGAAGACTTCATTGGGATTGTGAATCCAGACCCACCTATTTTCTCTGTAGTTGCGTGTTTTGATCTTGTTGTTTTCTATCGTGATTGAGTACTATCTTATCTAAGATTTTTTCGATATTTAATCTCTGGTAGGCAAAGATAAAAAGTAGTCACAAACATCTTCGTCTCATCATTTGTGATTCCACAATATCTTGTTTCGCTACCATACGTTTAAGATTATTGTGAGGTGATTGATATTTCTAGGCTGTTCTTCGGGAATATAAGTCTGGTATATCAATTGGTTACTGTTCACCTTGGTTTATCAAAAGACGGAACAAAACTCATAGGTTTATCTGTGGGAGACAAATTTATCTATTCAATAGACTTTCCTGTGTGAGACAGATTGGTTTATCAAGTCTTCGACTTTGGATCATAGGAACTCTTAGTTGTGGGTGAGATCAGCTAAGGGAATCAAGTGCGCAGAATCCGGCGTGGTTCTAGTGGCGTAAGGAACGCGACAGTACCTTGATCAGTGTAAGATTGGTTAGGGCTCAACTACATTTCAGTCCGAAGTTAACTTGGAGTAGGCTAGTGTCTGTAGCAGCTTAATACAGTGTAGTGTTCAAATCTGGACTAGGTCCCGGGGTTTTTCTGCATTTACGGTTTCCTCGTTAACAAAACTTCTGGTGTTTGTGTTATTTCTTTTCCGCATTATATTTGTTTATATAATTGAAATACCATAGGTTGTGCGTAAGTTCAATCAATCGTGAATCCAACCTTTGGTTGTTGATTAAATTGATTGACACTTGGATATTGGTTTTTGATACCGTCCAAGTTATTTCTTATATTCAATCGGGCTCGCAAATTCCTATTTGTTTGATTGTAGATTGAATCAAGAAATTGAGATATAACTCTTTGATATACTTTTTTTAAGATTGAGTCTGACTGTCTAGTTAATTCTCTTGAAAGTATATTAGAGTTAGTCCATACAGATTCCTAAGGGAAATATTTTGTGTGGTTGTTAGACCCCCTTTTTTTCAATTGGTATCAGAGCAGGCAAACACGTTAAAGACCTCATAAGTCTTTGTTTGTAGCAATCTGATTATTATGGACGAGTCTATCTCTAATAACATACCAGGTCAGAAATTACCAGATGATTTTCAAAGCTTGAATTCACCTGAGAGAACTGTCACACCTAAGTCAATATCGAAACATTCTCTGAATGGAAAAGCTGTTGATTGGGAAACACGCCTAGAAGAACAGTTGGATGAACTTTCTGATGAAGGTGATTCAGATATTGATAGAGATGTTGATGAGGAAATCTCAGAGTATGTTAAGTTTTTGGATTCATTGAAAATTAAGTATATTACAACTTCTCATGTCACACCTCTTCTGACTCCTCTCTGTCGAGAAAACAAGAAATTGAAAAGGATTTACGGCGGTCTTAATGGTTGGAATCGCTCTTGCGAATCGGTCCTCAAAGATTCCGAGGAAAACCTGAGTAGAAAGTCACTTGAATGTGATAATTTTTATCAAAAATACTTCTTGTGGGAAGAGAAACTTGCAGAAACTGAAGAAAGGTAACTCTCAGCAAGCAAGTTTTGATGACAGAGAAAACGCTTTTCTCGCTCGAGAGAAACATCTTGAGGATGATTTAGTTGCTTCTCTTGATAAAATCAAGATGTTGGAAGATGACTTTGATAGACACATTTATGTGTCTAATATGTCTCAATTGTATGTATTGTTAGTGCTCGATTTTGTATTTATTGTGTTATTTTTATGTATTTGTAGGAAATTTTAGAGAAATAAGCCCTTGCGGCGAAATGGGCTTAAAAAGTGGTGTTTTACACCCCAGGATAAAGTGTTAAAGGCACCCCAGAAATATGCTAAAAGCACCCGGAGGAGTTGTTAAAAACACCTAGAAAAATTATTATTTCCGCCCCAATTGCTAAAGGGACCCCAGGAATGGATAAAGGTGAGGTCCCTTTCTTCCAAAATTTGAAATCAGAAAAAGGCGGGAAAAATGATGCATGCAACTGGCAGAAATTTGATCGGACATTTGGACGTGATTTTGTGCGATTCAATCGCTGAAACTTTGTGGAAAGATGTGATATATCATAATAAAGATGGTATGGGTGTTTGGTTCGACCATAATTGGCTTGAATTGGCTAGGCAATCCACGAGCTAGAAAAAGGGGAATACGTGCAGGGAAGAGTTGTTCACGGGATTCAGCGTGTTTGTACGTGTTTGGATGGAGTTGGGATGCTGTTGAAACTTGTTTGGAGTGTATTCCACATCAACAGAAGCGCGTAAGAGGAATTAAAGGAAAGAAAATCCCGTATTTCTTTGAAAAAGGAAAGAAAATATCCCAAGTAAAAGAAGATTGTTTGGGATTAATGGAGGAGATTCAGCGCGTGTTTTTGGTTTAAATAGGTTCCCTGGGAGTCCTAGAGGGGGTGTCGAGAGTTTGGGGTCGAGAGAAGGTCCAGAGAAGCAGAAATCAAGAGTTGATGAAACTATGTTTCTGCTGCTGCTGATGATGAAGAACACCAAGAACACGAAGAACAGACTCGCAAGGACAGTGGTTTATCAACAGTGTCTAAGACGCACAGCCGTGGGTCGCAGTTCAGTCTAAACATCAGCAGCATTTGTGCTTTATCGTTCATTCTGTGACGTTTTTTGTGCGTCGCAGATTACAGTTTTACACCATTTTCTCCTTTTCTCTCCATTGTAAACACCATTTGAGCTATAAAAATATATTTTGAGCGTGTTTTCATCACGAGGAGCTAAAACCAACACTGGGACGATGGAGGAGGCTGAATTTCATCCTTGGGGTAATTTATTTTATTCTTTTTTATGACTTTTGCATTAATCTAAAATTGAAATATGATTTGAATTAATTGGTTGTTATTTAATTTGATGATGTATGCTTAGCTTAGTTTTTTTGATACATCATGCTTAGGACTTACAATCAATGTTTTAAGAATCTATCTTGGAAAAATCAGAGTATATGTTAATTTTATTGAGTTTTATTTGTCAAAGAATATATGAATGAACCTTGTGTAGTGAATTCAGCCAAATCCTTAGTCCCAGTACCTCTCACCCATTGTTAATATTTTTCTATATATATTTTTTTTAAATCTAAAAATTCCATTTCCTTCACAAGTCTGAAACGAATCCTATTTACTACAACCCCATCAAAAATCTTAATCATTATGGCGCCGCCGACGCGGATTTGTGCTTAGGTAGAATTTTTAGTTTTTTATTATTATTCCATTTGTTCTTTTTACGTCTCTTTGGTTGTGTCTTTGTATTACAGGTTTGAAGTTGGATACTAAAAACCTTGGAATCAAAGCTTAAAGCTAAAAGAGAAGGAAAAAAGACAAAGAAAAAAAATAAAGAAAAAAAGAGAAAAAAAAAACAAAAAAGGAGAGAGAATTATTATTTTATTTTTTTAAGAGACTTTCCATTACTTTTTTTTGTAATTATTATTATTATTTTTTGTATTTATTTTCATTGGACTGGACTTTGGACAATTTATTTTAATTTTAAACCCTACGGAAGGGTTATATAAAAAAAAAATTTTAAATATAAACTGTTTGCAGGGAAGGACGACGATTACAATATCGTTTCGGCCCCTCGGGTTCGTACATGACATAGGAGTCGTGGCCCGAGTCGACTTCAACGGTTCATCCCCCGTCTGGTACGGGAGGTAAGTCCATCGAAACACTCGCGAATCTCCTGTAAGCGAGTTACTGTATTCCTTAAGGTGATTCATTGATTGAGGACGAATTTGGACTGTTTTAAATTCCTAGTAAAGGGAAAGGCCTGGCCAATACAAGATAAGGGTTCGGATTTCATCACCGTTCCCTTCTTGCCCACCTTAGGCAAACGAAACCTAACGCGAACCCAAGCTTAAAATTTGATTATAACGAGACCGATAGGGTAACGAGCTTGGTAGGAAAATCTTTCGAAAAATATTGGTTACTCTTTTAGCATACATCGAAGTTCATGATGGTTTCTGTGAGTTGAATGCGTGACTGCGCCGCCTTATGATAGCGGTGAGGCCATGGGTATCAAAGCTCCACTGAGCTTCCCTCGCCTCGATTCAACTTACATTAGCTCGGATTGATTCCAGAAGGGTGTACTCAAATTGTAACGAATTCCTTTTCGAAGGAATAGAAGCTGGTCTAGAAAACAATCTAAGTGGAGCCATCATGCTTTTTGTTTGCTAGATTCTATAGGTTTGATTTGGTCGAGTCATCCTTGTTTGTGATTGTGTAGAATTCCCTTGCAATTAAGAATGTCGAACTGGTATGATAGAAGCCAATACAATGAGTATCGACCTGAATTTGAATATGGACATCATCCTTTTTATGACCATGGTGGGAATAGTAGTTGGGAACGCCAACCTTTTCAAGGTTATGGTTCATACCATGGTGAGCCCAATTACTATCCACACGCGAATTGGTCTTACGAGCAAGAAAATCAGGAACACTGTAGTACTGGTTACTCGTTTTTGGAAACTAGTCCTGATTATGATATTTCTGAACCTGTTCCATCTCTAGAAGAGACCCAACAACGGATTGAAAGGACGTATAAACGTTTAGTTGCAATGAATAGTTCAAAAGAAGAGTGTACACGATATTCTGAGATGATAAACGAGAGTAGTGAACGTATAAGTGTTATGCTCAGTGAAATTCAGGCACGTCTAGAGGCAGAAAATGAACAGTTAGCTAATGCTGCTCGAAATGATCTAAATTTCCAAAATAGTGTTTCTAATTCTACCCTTGATATCAATAGTGAATATTTGCCTAATTTAGAGGACGAGGTTAGAATAAAAGACACTACTTATTTAGATAAGGTTCAATCATCTTCGTACTATTATGATGAGGATAGTAATGAAGAATCTGATGTAGGCATAGTGATCAGGAAATTAATCCAATTGAGCTTTATAATGATTCTAGTTCAAATCCAAATAATTTTTATGATTATTCACCTATTCAAAAGGACGAGGATTTGATTAGGGATACCACCGTTTTAGACGATGTAGTTTTTCCTTTTGACGAAGCCGATAATGCTTTAGAGGAACGGGTTTATTCCGAAAATGTTTTAGAGTCTAGCGACTTAGAAACAATAGTCTTAGACGAAGAAAATGAACTCGTAGAGCTATTAAATATGAGTAAGGATGCGTCGCTTGAGTATAATCGAAGGAGCAATTGACTATTTTCAGGATTCCAATGATCTAGAAATTAGGGAATTGTAACTAGTCTATCTAGAGACACTGAAAATCTAAGTTTGGGGGTGATTATCATTCCTAGTGCCTTACTCTTTAAAGTCCCTCACTTAGGACTTGATATCTGCCTCGACATTTTACAAGATTACCTTCATACTCGTTTTCCCGAACCTAATGATGTCCAGGAAGAAGTTCAGTCGTTAGAAACCCATCCTCTGGTTGATGTGGTTTGCCCAGGCTATATCCCCAGATTGACTTTGTTTTCCCACCAAATAGTTTTCTTCCAACTGTGGGAACGTTTATATTCCAAATGTGTCGAATATTAAGTTGTGAGACTAAACCTAAATGCTTTAGGAAATTAGAATCGACACATTTGCTTAAGAATGACCACTACTCTCATTGTGGTCAATTTTAAGTCAAATCTTATTGACTTAGAGGATCCTCAGTTATTTAGGTTATTATTGTGCGCTTCTAAGATCATATTTGAGTTTTTCCAGACTCTAGGACCTAATGATTCGGATCCCACCTATGAAGAAACGCAGCCAATGAAAATTTTCTATTTAGACCCTTTCATAGAACCTGAACCTGAACCACAATTAGATATAAATTTCTTAATCAGGAAACTAAGTAAGGGCATGCTAGTCTTGTTCACTTTCTTGGTTCATTGCAGTTTCCTTTGGTCAGCTCTATTTAGTTTTGAAGACCCACAGTTATTTCGACTGTTACTTTATGGTTCGAGTTGACTAATCCTTTCCTAAGTCTGGCTGAAGACTTTAAACTTAGCACTTCTTGGGAGGTATCCCATGCTCATGCAACACGGTAATATCTTTCCTTAACTCTTTCGCTTCAAATGGTAACAGTTTCTCCTTGTTCATGCTTTTAGTTTCATCTTTAGAACATTGAGGACAATGTTAGATTTAAGTTGGGGGTATGGGAGAAACTTTTAGTTGCAATAATAAACGCCAGAGCCTAGAATTTATGCGTATTCAGGATGGCACTAACTAATCTAAGTGAATGGAAGCATCTTGGTTGTAGGAGTTGAGGAACCAATCTGATTAGATGGAAACATCTATAGAGTCTATTCATAAAAGCACATAGCTCAGGTGTTAGAAATAACATGATAGTTGCACCATATCTCGTTGAGTCCTTTTCATTTTTTTTTTTTTAATTTTTTTTTTCATTTTAAACTATGTTTCTCTAAGTGATTAGGTGGGGCACACAATTAGAGTGACTGAGTTACTAAAAAAAAAGAAAAAAAAGAGACCGGACCAGTTAGACCAATCGGAATAAGTATTAACACTTGGATAACAATATGCGTGTGTTCTCCCTGTTTCCGTCGCCTAAGCAAGCGTGGAATGCAGGACCCGTGGGAACTATCGTGTAATCTGCTGACAAGAAGCATGCGCTTGGATCAAAAAGATCTATTCATGTCGTTAAGTTAAAAAAAATGGTTATTGTTCTGTGTAGTCAACTGCTGGTTCCCTTGTATTTGCCAGTTTGTTGATCTAGATTTAAGTTATTGACCACTGGTTCCCTTGTATATGCCAGTTGTGTTGATATTAGTCAGACCGGTTTCTCAATCCATTAGGATAGGTTCATTCTGGCAGTGGCCTTCAGACAGATATGTGAAACATCGATCATTTGGTTAACATCAAAACCATCTACATTTTTCTATTTCCATCTTTTTTTTTTCTATCCATATGATTAGTTTGACTCCGAATATGATGTCCATAGTGCAACTATCTGAGTAGAGCTCTGTCACTTTATATGAATTTTAGTATGCTTGAGTGCAAACTCGTGTACAACAATTGGAATTTCGCATCAGGGTACTTCCTCCTATAGTCAATGATTGTATGCCAACCAAGGAGATTCTTTAGTGCCTTCCAAGGTTCTGGGTAGATAACTAGGGTCTGGAGTATTGGTTTTGTGGGTACACCTCTGGTAAACCCTCCCGAGATTAACTCGGTCACTAGGGACACCTAGTGAGTTAGGATTTTATTTTCCATATTAGTTTTGCTCGAGGACTATCAAATAATAAGTTTGGGGGTGTTTATAGACACATTTATGTGTCTAATATGTCTCAATTGTATGTATTTTTAGTGCTCGATTTTGTATTTATTGTGTTATTTTATGTCTTTGTAGGAAATTTTAGATAAATAAGCCCTTGCGGTGAAATGGGCTTAAAAAGTGGTGTTTTACACCCCAGGATAAAGTGTTAAAGGCACCTCAGAAATATACTAAAAGCACCCGGAGGAGTTGTTAAAAACACCTAGAAAAATTATTATTTCCGCCCCAATTGCTAAAGGGACCCCAGGAATGGATAAAGGGGAGGTCCCTTTCTTCCAAAATTTGAAATCAGAAAAAGGCGGGAAAAATTATGCATGCAACTGGAAGAAATTTGATCGGACATTTGGACGTGATTTTGTGCGATTCAATCGCTGAAACTTTGTGGAAAGATGTGATATATCATAATAAAGATGGTATGGGTGTTTGGTTCGACCATAATTGGCTTGAATTGGCTAGGCAATCCACGAGCTGGAAAAAGGGGAATACGTGCAGGGAAGAGTTGTTCACGGGATTCAGCGTGTTTGTACGTGTTTGGATGGAGTTGGGATGCTGTTGAAACTTGTTTGGAGTGTGTTCCACATTAACAGAAGCGCGGAAGAGGAATTAAAGGAAAGAAAATCCTGTATTTCTTTGAAAAAGGAAAGAAAATATCCCGAGTAAAAGAAGATTATTTGGGATTAATGGAGGAGATTCAACGCGTGTTTTTGGTTTAAATAGGTTCCCTGGGAGTCCTAGAGGGGGTGTCGAGAGTTTGGGGTCGAGAGAAGGTCCAGAGAAGCAGAAATCAAGAGTTGATGAAACTTTGTTTCTGCTGCTGCTGCTGATGAAGAACACCAAGAACAAGAAGAACAGACTCGCAAGGACAGTGGTTTATCAACATTGTCTAAGACGCACGGCCGTGGGTCGCAGTGCAGTCTAAACATCAACAGCATTTGTGCTTTATCGTTCATTCTGTGACGCTTTTTGTGCGTCGCAGATTACAGTTTTACACCATTTTCTCCTTTTCTCTCCATTGTAAACACCATTTGAGCTATAAAAATATATTTTGAGCGTGTTTTCATCATGAGGAGCTAAAACCCAACAATGGGACGACGGAGGAGGCTGAATTTCATCCTTGGAGTAATTTATTTTATTCTTTTTTATGACTTTTGCATTAATCTAAAATTGAAATATGATTTGAATTAATTGGTTGTTATTTAATTTGATGATGTATGCTTAGCTTAGTTGTTTTGATACATCATGCTTAGGACTTACAATCAATGTTTTAAGAATCTATCTTGGCAAAATCAGAGTCTATGTTAATTTTATTGAGTTTTATTTGTCAAAGAATATATGAATGAACCTTGTGTAGTGAATTCAGCCAAATCCTTAGTCCCAGTACCTCTCACCCATTGTTAATATTTTTGTATATATATTTTTTTTAAATCTAAAAATTCCATTCCCTTCACAAGTCTGAAGCGAATCCTATTTACTACAGCCCCATCAAAAATCTTAATCAGACTTGAAAAAGTTCAATACTAATTCAAGCAAATTAACCACTATGCTAAGAGCAAGTAAAAATCATCGTGATACACGAGGATTGGGCTATAAGGGAATAGATGCTCCAAGTATTAGCAAAGAGGTAAAAATTTTCAAGGCTAGTGATTCTTCTCAAAAAAAAAAGGTTTCCACTGATGGAAAAAGTGAAATACCTTCACCGGCAGTTAAGGTTCAAACTAGCAAAGTATATCAACCTCCAAAGTCAGCACACACGGATTGAGGTAAGAACATTCCTTATGTTTGCCACTATTGCGGAAATAAACGTCACTTAGAAAGAAGATGTCGTTTCCGTATAAGGAATGAGAAACTTCATGATGTTCTTGTTTGGGCAACACAAGAAGTTGTGAAACCAAGATCATATGTTAAGACTAATCTCTTAACGTTACAGGTTGTAACTGTCCAACCTTTAGGTAAAGGAATCAGTGTTGTGATAAACCTAGATTTGCCTATAAACGTCATACGAATCCTTTTCACAATCATAATGGTTATCAAAAGAATAACTTCTGTTTTGGGGTAAAAACTGATTCTGCTGTTTTTGGTGAGTTTGGGTGTGTTGATGAGAAACGAATTCAAACCCTAAACAAATGTATTGCACAGGTGTACTTTTAGATTCGAGAGATCAATCTGTAAGACTCTGGCCTAAACCAAGAAATCTCCGTTCCAGATTCAATTCGGTCACAAAGTGAAGGAGAAGGGTTGATCTTAGGGAGGGAAGCGAAGAAGGTGTTTGAGATCAGAATGTTGAATTATGAAGGTGTAGCTGTTTTATGACTTGCATAAGAATGTAGAACTGGCTTGCAGAATGTAAGCTATCAGTTCTTGGTGTTTTATGAATACTTGTGTTGATCACACTTGTGTTGTTTTTTGAAATAGGTTGAAATCCTATTTGTACAAGTTATGTTCGAGCACACCTTGATCTCGTAGGAAGTGGAAGTGATTAAGTATTGGAGAAGTGCGGTTGTATAAAAAGTGGTGATCACCACGTTTCCATTACGAGGGAAAACTGGTCAAACTTTCACCCACTACTCTCGTTGTTGTTAACCATTCGTCCTTTCCCGACACTTTCTCGTAATGGGCGCGTTGCATGCCGTATGATGTAAACCTCCAGACCAATACCCTAGTGAGCACCCCCCCAGTTTATGACATGTTTGATGTCTCGAGTAGATAGGTCAAGTCGTGAGACTCGCCGCTAAAAGCAACACATAGTGATTTTAGGTCAAATAATAAAATTATTTGTGAAATAAATATTTATAAAACATCGCTTATAATCGATGTATATAAATCATCGCTGTTTTAGAGCTCGTTCAAATTAGTCGTGAATTGAACGCCTCAAAAAGTAGCATGACCGGCCACCTTTGGGCGATCGTTTGAGAAACCTATGGGTGATCTACCACTTGGTCGATCGCTCCCTGTGGAGGAGGGGTGGCCGATGATCACAGAGTTACCCTGCTGGCCTCCTGAAAATAAATCTAAACCATCCGACTGATCTAGCGAAGTTGGATGGATGAGATGATTTGTGGCAGTTGCCTACTGCCCTCGATTTAAATTAAGGTTTAGAAACCGTGTGGCCAACCCCATTTTGGATGATCGATTAAAAGCGTTGGGCGCTAGTTTGAGCAGGCTGATCGACCTTATGTAAAGGAGGGTTGCCAGTGAGCGCTGACATCTTTTGGGCCGCCTGAAATTAAATCTAAGCCACCCGCTTTGGCCGTCGAAGATGGACGGTTGTGATCGATTTGCGACAGTAGCTCGTTGCCGCACAATTTAGGGTTTCCAAAGCAGCGTGTTCCCGCTACTTTGGACAAGCGATTCTATACACTCTTGGCTTGCCGTGAGCAAGTCGATCGACCATGGGTGTAGCTGGGTCGCCGGTGAACACGCACGCACTTGTTTGATCGTTCAAAGGAAAATCCAAACCGTTCAACTAGGCTAGCTAAGTTGAGCATATGTGATGAATTTTGAGACCGTTAGAATCAGTCTTAGATCGTTTTTGATCTTTTTCAATAGCGCGATCACCCTGGTTCTGGATAACGGTCAGGGTTGTTTCCGATGAGCTAAAGGGGTTCCGATCGGCTGGGATGCTAGTGGGCCCGCTGATGGATATTATGGAGGTTGCCTAGTTCCGCTAGGCTAAGCTTGTTGAATTGCCTGGCCAAATCATGCGACCAAGACTGCTCTTTAAGACTGACATGAACAGTCTAGGTTTTCCTTTGGGAAATTAAGCGCGTCGATTGTGCTAACTTTCAATTAAAAGCGATTGAAACGAAAATCTATTTATCAGATAGTGGTGTATCCTACGTGAGTGTTTTCATGCAAGTCTCAATTTTGACACTTCGGGAGATTCATGCTACTCCGCTGCGAGTGAAAATTAACCGTCATGTCATGCCAATATTAAAAGTTCGGCTGGGAACATAACATAGGAAAATACTAGGCAGGTCATGCATTAGTGAATAATTTTGGTGGAGAATAAAATTCATAGAATATTTGGGATCATTGCTATATTCACCATTCTGAGTGAATTATATATATCCAAATATATTGAATTGCTCAATACATCCGTGAGCGAAGGGATTTTTGCACTCATCACTTTCAGATGACTTTTGTTCCTTTGCAGGATGTCAGCGTATTAAATACATAGTTTTAAAATTTCGACACTGAACTGAAAACCACCATCAATATTAAGTCCCATGCCTAGCACGTAACAATGACATTGTTGCGGGGTAGGCACTAGATGGTGACAATCAAGGAAATTCACGAGAAAAGTTCGGCGTACATTACCAGGATAGAGGTTAGCTCGCTCTTTGAGCAGAATACGTTTTCTTTTAGTATATGTCAGTTGTCTTCAGGTAGATAAGTATCTATTCGATCATTATCCCGCATCTGAAGCCTTTATACACGGTAAGTAGAGACTCATTTTCTTCCTGGGACCTTGCTGATTTGTGGAATATAAAGAGAAGTGTTTGATCCTTCCTCCCCACACCGATCATCATAGAATTACATTCTTCTTCTTTCTAGGTACTGCTCCATATATCTCATGTAATTTGATTTTTTTACGTCGATGGTTGATATCATCATGATGCCTCTTTGCAATATATGATGGTGTTGATGGTGGTTTTTTAGCTTAGGGTTAAAATCGTAAAACCTTGCATCTGATGTGACGTCACTCTGCAAAGAAACAGAGCCATGAGTGTTAACCTCTCCGGTGGCATATTCGTTGATCCGTTCAATATATTTACATGAAATTTATCCAGACTGGCGAATGTAGCAACCATCCCAGATGCTCTGTAAATTTTGGCGCCTCACCTATATTCACTTAATATAAGTTCCTTTGAATGCTTTCTATGCTATGTTCCCCGGCTGAAACCTTAATGTTGATATGGCATGACAATTTTTGTTCACTCTAAATAGAGTAGAATGAATTTCCAAATATCAAAGATAAGGTCTTTGCATAAGGAATTCAATCAGAAAGCATGCTGCTCTCTGGGAATGAACTTAAAGAACTCTGTGTCAACACATAGAATTCAATCAATTACTTTTGCGCCTTGCACAATATACCAGACCTTGCTTTTCGAAAGTAAACGTAGGAAAACTAGGAAATTAATCCGCCATGGACTAGGAGGTGTAAAACCTTTTCCCAGAATCAGAAAACAAGGAGCCGCAACAGCAAAGGGAGGTGTGGCCATGCCTTGGCCAACTTGGCGCCACTTTCCATTGGCCACGCCCCTTCCTAAACCGTCTATATTCCCTCGGCCAATCATGTCGCCTCAAATTAGCCACACACACATAAGTTGTGGTTGGGCCCATACTTGTCGGGCCCACTTCCCCACTAGCCAAAACGAGCCTCATAGCCTTACATGTTATTTCCCCGCGGTAAGTCTCTTGACTTTGACTTACCACACGTAGCAAAGTGCTACATGTTTTCCAATAAAATACCCGAGACATCAAACATGTCACAAACTGGGGGATGCGCATCAGGGTATTGGTCTGGCAGTTTACAGCGTGCGGCGTGCAATGCGCCCGTTAAAAGAAAGTGTCATGAAGTGGGACAATTAGTGGTGGTAAAAGTAACAGTGTAAACAATTCACTTCCTTCATCATGGAAGCATAACGTCTGACAGTTATACGTTACCCTATTCTTCACCACTCAATCTTTTCCACTTCTTACGAGACCAGGGTACGTTTCAATATGGCTTGTATAAATAAGCTTCACCTATTTTCACCAAGAACAAGGTTTTGGTCGGCAACAATAAAATATCTGGAAATCACCTGGTAGCTACATTCTGCTAGCCAGTTCTACTTTCAGATACAAGTCATAAACAATCACACCTTGGTCTGAACACTTTCTTCGCTTCCCTCCCTAAGACCAGCCCTTCTCCTTCACTTTGTGACCGAAGCAAGCCTGGAACGACCATTTCTTGGTTTAGGCCAGGATTGTACAGATTGATCTCTCGAATCAAAAGTACTCCCGTGAAGTATATTGTTTGGAGTTTAAATTCGTTTCTCATCCACACACCCAAAATTACCAAAATCGGCAGAAACAGTTTTCAGCCACAAATAATTGGCGACCACAGTGGGAGATTGATCTCTCGGTTGCAAGTTCAATGAAGCACACTTTCCAAGAAAAGAAGGATTCAGGAGAATTGCGTCTGGGGACTAGAGATTCTCCGCCTTACCGTGGATCGACATAAAAATGTTCCACAGACAATAACTGGGGACTTCTCATGGAAACGAGGGCATCATATAAAGACTCAGATTTACTCCCTGAAAATTCAGTTTTGGTGAAAGACCCTAAAGCGAGTAAGTTTTGTCAAACAATGTTTACAAGATCTATTGTTTGGGTTTTCACATTTACAATGGAAGCCGATAACCCAATCATCCCAAGATTTCATATCTTTCCCTTTCTCATGCAACATTCACGGTTTTGCAATTTTCCCCGAATGATTTTGCTACTTGCATTCGCAAAGCGAATTTTGATATCGATTGATCAGAGGGCCATTATTCCAAAAAGAATCCAAAAACTCTTATAAGAAACAATCACTTATCAATCCAAAAACCAGAAAATCAAACCATAAACTAGGCGTCTCTTTTGCCTTTCAAAAAAAAAACTAAGAAAAGGAAGTTCAGAAAATAAAAACATTCAAGGAAAATTGCCTAACAATGGCTCGTTCTTCTTGGAGAAAATGTCCTTAATGCTTTGAAGAGCCGTCTGTTTCAGCTTCAACTCCTGGGACAACTTCTCGACTTCTGGGTCCTGTTGATTAATCAAATCCGCGGAAGGGCCGTTAGCCGCTTCAACCTGCAAACTTTGGACCTCAGAAAGACCTTCACAGAACCAGGAGACGTTGAACTCAAATCCCACGCACACATCCCGGTGAAACTTCCAGCTTGAGATTACATCTTCAGAAACATTATGGCCAGTCACATTGCACATGTCATGAATCGAAGATAAAGCTTCTTCCACGCGCTTGACCAGCACAAATCGGCTAGTGATCTTTTTGGATGTGGCAATATGTCCATACCTTTCCCATATCTTGGTATACAACGCCTCATACTTAATTGGTACGCTGAAACCTCCAACCAGCACGTGACCTTCATGAGGAGTCAAAAACGGAGGGTAAAAAGTGGCGCCTGCAACTGATTTTGCGACCAGTAGGGGTTCCTTGACGATAATCGCACCTGCAGCCATGGGAGCGTTTCCTGTCATCTGAAACATGGCAGCATCTTCATGACGATCAATCTCCATCTCTGGGTTGCTAACAGATACGACTTCTATGATTGGAGACAAAACCACATCTTCGTCCCAACGAGTCTCCATCTCAGGGTTATCTTCGATGGATTCTTCATGTGATAATGCCGATTGAGTATTTATTCCGAATAAATAAATCTCCTAACAAAAAAAGGGGGACGTGGAAAACTCACCGACTCATTTGTGGGACCACTGGAAGAAGACTCGTTGTTGTATTCAGAAGTTCTCCTCTCATCACCGGATCTCGAACTTTCTTCCTCTTCAGATTCTTCTTCAAGAGATTCAGTCTTGTCGCTTCCTCCCTCAAGAGGCACCGTCTTTTGGCCGTGGGCAAGTCTGGCAAAGATATTCCAGTTGCCAAGACTCTGAGTAAAAAAAAAAAAGTCAGTGACGAAATGGAAAATTTATGTAATTCAGCCAAGTCAGTGAAGAGAATCATACACACCTGCGTGTCGAAAGAAATGAAAGTCACAAGAGCCGTCAAATCCGATTGGAAGCCACCTGCACGATTTTTTTAACCTTTGCTCCTTCTTCTGGGGACTGTCTGCATCCAAGCTAGAAGATTTTTGCTTTCCCGAAGGAAGCTCTTTCAACAACTTATGCTTCGCTAGAACCGCAGAGGAAGGTTTACCACGTGGATTTGTCACAACATCCTGCACGAATTGATGAATGGCGAGAAACTCATCTTGCCAGAAGATATTATATTTGGGAGTCGTCACATGTTTTCATTCTGGGAGCAAGACGGGAAGAATTTTATCCGGTGTAAAGACGCTGTAATCAAGAATAGCGGGTAAAGATTCATCTGGAGTTGTCAGCGGGCGACATAATGGGACTCCCTGATCAAAGCCCATATGTCGAGCAACCCTGTCAATGTTGTAAGAGACTAATCCACATGATCTTCTAAAAAAAGATGGCACATACCCAGATATGCAGCTTCCCAAGAACACAGTTTCTCCAATGCTCATATTCCCGTCAGCAGAATGCAACATCACGTTCGATGCGGAAGCAAAAGTGTATGGTTGAACTATGGAGGCATGAGACGTGGCCCAAGGACGAAAGTTAACTGCATGCGAGTTTTCAAGAAAATCAATGAGCTTTGCGCCAGGTCTTGGACGCCTCTCCAACCAACGGAGTATCCTAGAACCTCCATATGCATCAGGAAATAAGGTTCTCGGGTTAGGAGCGTAATTTTTTAAATGCTCCCACAACCACGCTTGAAGAAAGGAGACGTGGATATACGAGTCTACTTTCATATACCCATTAGAGACGTACATGTCTGCTACTAAGTGATCCAGATGAGTGTACAAAGATCCAAGAAACAAACTGCCGATGGGAAGAGCAATGGCTTTCGCTAGTTTGATAACAAATTTGATGAGCTTCTGCTTTATCTCCTTCTTACCAGAGCCATCACCGAAAACATCTCTGGATAGCCACAGAATTAAAAATGCATCAACATGGAGTGTATCATCCAGCACTCGATCCGACTCCGTCTCATCAGAGAACCACTCAGACACCCACCAGTTATAGAAGCACTTCTCCTCATAATTCTTTCGAACATATCCCGCTGCTTTTGTGACCAAAGTGACATGTATTTATTCTTCTTCCTCAGATAAGACAACATCAAATTTCCCAACTATTGGAAGACTCAACAGAACATCTACACTTTCCAAAAAAATAGTCAGCTCACCCCATCTACATATAGTCATGTGAGTTTCCGGACACCATCTGGAGATGAAAGTAATCAAGCCTGCAATGTCTTTTCTGATTTGAAGTGTTGCGGAAGCCATGAAAGCATGCACGATTTGCGCCCCAGTCAGATTAGCTCTTACATGTTCTCGGGTCATCATGAATTTCATCCATTTGTCGTAAGAGCGCAATTGACTATGGCAGATTTTGAAGTTTATGGGGGAAGCTAGATACTCTTTCTTCTGAAGGAAAAAAATCATTATGCGTCCTAGGGTGATTGATTGAACTTCTCCATCATTCTATGAATCAGTCAGAAGATTTGCCACGAATTTGGGATGGGTCCTTGTAATCGTAGCAGACTTCATAAAAAACTCATCATTTGTGTTCGGCTTGGAGCTGTTGGCACTTCTCGACGCGGCGACGAGAATGCTTCCAGGTGACATCTTAACAAAATTCCTTATGCTTTTGAAGTAACTACAACGAAGCAAAACAGAAAAGTTACTACTTTGGAGAAAAAACCGTGCATAAATGTTTTGTCAGAATCAAGTACGATGATAAGAATCCACGACAAGTTTTCTATGTGAAACTTTGTTTGGACGCAAGTCATAAGCATGCATAGACAAAAGGAGCACACATAGCCAAAAGAGCGTGGACTGATACTCGCTTCAACAAGCTATGTTTTGCTGCGGGAAACGTGCCCCTAGCCAAAATCGTGTCTCGCAGCAGGAAGTACGCTCTCGGCCAAAGGGAGAGTGTGTACCACCAAGGAAATTGTGCACATGACCACAAAAGGAAAATGAAATCCTAAAGCTAGGTTTTCATGGGAGAAGAACTAATGGCGGCCACCCATCCGTGCACGCCTACTTTGCATAACAATTGGCTTCCTTACTATCAAAGTGACGGCTAATATTACTACGATATTGCTAGCAGAAGAGAATCATTCATACAAACGTATTTCTATGGGTTTATGGAGGATATATCTTTAGCTAGGGTTTACACCAACAACAAAAAAAAGGGGAGGAGAAGAAACGTTGGAACACATACTTGGAGTGCGCTCGCTTACTCCTCTGCTTTGCTGCTAAAGCGGAGACGTAGAAACAAAGCCAATATTACAAAAATAAAAGATGAGCGATACCTTTTATATACATATTACTTTTGGAGTATGAGTAGGAGAAGGTTTCCTTTTATAAGCACAACACTTTTGGAATTCGATTGGAGGAAAGTTTCTTGTTTGAGCTATGCACGGAAAATGGCAACCGGGCCCGCGGAGGCAACGCTCCATGGCACCAACAGTCCGCGTCCAAGACTATGCCTAACATCCCACATCCAAGAAGTCATCTCTACCCCTCCACGCCAGCGCCAACACTACGCGTTCAAGCCTCGTGCCAAAGGTCCGTGTTCAAGCCAGTATCCATCTCGGCAATTTCGCGTCCAAACCAGCGGCACCATCTCCGTACGGCCAAGCTAGCCGCACTACTCCACCGACATCCCAAACAAGCCACGCCATTCGCCTTTCCGTAACCAGCCAAAGCGGCGACATCTTAGTCGTTCGAAGCAACGCCATCTCCACCAGCCAAGGAAGCGCCATCTTAGCTGTTCGAAGCAGCGCCATCTTCACCAGCCAAGGAAGCGCCATCTTTTACGTTCAAAGTAGCGCCATCTCTATACGTTCTGTGACCTCGCCAGCTAGAGACATTCATCGACTCGCGGACCAAATTGCGGTGCCATATCTGCCAATCAGTAGCCAAAGTTTTAGCGCTGACGTCAACACCCTATGGCCAAGTCAGAATTACGCAGAGCCGCCAACACAAGGATCACGGATTCCTCATGCCTTCCGCTAAAGTTTAGTTGAGTTTCCCTGGAAATCTATTCACGTCTTGCCCTTTCGATTTTACTCTTGTCTGTCACCATCCCATGCTTACCCTGCAACAATGCCACTGTTACGTGCTAAGAAGGGGACTTAATGTTGATGGTGGTTTTTTAGCTTAGGGTTAAAATCGTAAAACCTTGCATCTGATGTGACGTCACACTGCAAGGAAAAAGACCCATAAGTGTTAACCTCTCCGCTGGCATATTCATTGAGCCGTTCAGTATATTTACATGAAATTTATCCAGACTGGAAAATGTAGCAACCATCCCAGATGCTCTATAAATTTCGGCGCCTTGCCTATATTCACTTAATATAAGTTCCTTTAAATGCTTTCTATGTTATGTTCCCCGGATGAATCCTTAATGTTGATATGGCATGAAAATTCACTCGCAGTAGAGTAACACGCATTTCCAAATATCAATGATAAGGTCTTTGCATAAGGCATTCAATCAGAAAGCATGCTGCTCTCTGTCAATGAACTTAAAGAACTCTGTGTTAACACATAGAATTCAATCAATTACTTTTGCGCCTTGCGCAATATGCCAGACCTTGCTTGTCGAAAGTAAACCTAGGCAAACTAGGAAATTAATCCTCCATGGACTAGGAGGTGCAAAACCTTTGCCCAAAATCAGAAAACAGGGAGCCGCAGCAGCAAAGGGAGGCGTGTCCATGCTTTAGGCCAACTTGGCGCCACTTTCCATTGGTCACGCCCCTTCCTAAACCGACCCTATTCCCTCGACCAACCGTGTCGCCTCAAATTAGCCACGCGCACATAAGTTGTGGCTGGGCCCATACTTGATGGCCCGACTTCCCATCGACCAATCAGGTCGCTCAAAATCCGCCACACTCTCTCCAGAAATGTAGCCGCGCCTTATGTTTAGCTGGCCCCTTTTCTTGGCCATTCAAATCGCTCTAAACTTGCTACCGTACATTAAATCCCAAACGCACCCTACCACGCCACCATACTAATTGGCAAGCCGAACGTGCCCTGCCACAACAACATATTGATCGGCATGCCAACACGCCACTCTGCCGCGGTAACATGCCAACATACCACTTCGTGGCAACCTGCCATAATTAGACACCCACGAAAATCCATACTCCCGCGGCCGTTTCCACATTATGGCCTCGCCATAACTCCTTTGGCATAGATATGGCGCCATTTGCACAAAAGTATCGCCATGCCGCGGCCGCATGCCACACGCACTAATTAGGGTTTCGACATGCCAAACCCTAATTTGGGCAAAGTTTCTACGCCAACCAAAGCCAAATAACGTTTCCCAGAGTGTTGGGATTGATGTGGCAACAGGGAAAATGTCGCCACGCCACATGTGTGTCCAACACCACGGTGCCAAGCACTAGCATTGGCCACAGCGCCAAACCCTAGCCTTGGCCATGCCGCCAATCCTTAACTTTGGCCACGGAGCCAAATTTTAGTTTTGCCATGCTACAACGCCATTGGCATGCCGTTATGCCACGGCTATGCCGCTGGCATGCCGCTATGCCATTCCCCACCAGGCGCCACTATGCCAATGACGCCACTCCGCTATACAACAAGATGCGGCAATAATCAATGGCCATCCTTCCTCATGAGATGCAATCTCAACCATTCAAGTTCGCCACCGAACTGACAGACTTGTGGAAAATTTCAGGCGACCAGCTTCGTAAATCTAGTGGCCATGGCTACGTCAGGCGCCACCGTGCCACTGTCATGCATGAGCCATGCCAGCCACGCCACATTACCACTGCGCCATTATCAGGCGCCAATACAAGGTAGCTATAATCAACGGCTACCCTCCTTCATGAGATGCTATCTCATCCACCGAAGTTCGCCACCGAACTGACAAGCTTGTGGCAAGTTTTAGGCGACTATCCAAAACGAGCCTAATAGCCGTACATGCTATTTCCCTGCAGTAAGTCCCTTGACTTTGACTTACCACACGTAGCAAAGTGCTACATGTTTTTCACGAAAACACTCGAGACATCAAACATGTCACAACTGGGGGATGCTCATCAGGGTATTGGTCTGGCGGTTTACAACGTGCGGCGTGCAATGTACCCGTAACAAGAAAGAGTCATGAAGTGGGACAATTAGTGATGGTAAAAGTAACGGTGTAAAAAATTCACTTCCTTCATCATGGAAGCATAACGTCTGACAGTTATACGTTACCCTATTCTTCACCACTCAATCGTTTCCACTTCCTACGGGACCAGGATACGTTTCAATATGGCTTGTATAAATAGGCTTCATCTATTTTCACCAAGAACAAGGTTTTGGTCGGCAACAATACAGTATCTAGAAATCACCTGGTAGATTTACATTCTGCTAGCCAGTTCTACTTTCAGATACAAGTCATAAACAATCACACCTTGGTCTCAACACTTTCTTCGCTTCCCTCCCTAAGACCAGCCCTTCTCCTTCACTTTGTGACCGAAGCAAGCCTGGAACGGCCATTTCTTGGTTTAGGCCAGGATTGTACAGATTGATCTCTCGAATAAAAAGTACTCTTGTGCAGTATATTGTTTGGAGTTTAAATTCATTTCTCATCCACGCACCCAAAATTACCAAAATCGGCAGAAACAGTTTTCACCCATAAACAGATGGGAACTGCTGGTGATGATTATTCTTCAACTCTACAGAGAAAAGTTTTGAAGTCGACAAACCCAGGGCTAATGCATTCGAGGAGGTGATGGCCAAAATAGATTCTCCGTTTCGCGAAGCTGGTCGTGCTATACAGGGTATGTCCCTTGTGAACTTACGCATCGTCCGAGACCATGTTCAAGATTTTCTGGCTTCAGTTAGTATGGTGGAGAAGTGGAGACATGATGAAGCGTCTCAGCCACCGAGTGCCAGGGCTGAAAGATTCTTGGCTCGATTGAAATGGCGGAGGATTGAGCATAATCAATCTCCAGGTGGGAGTAAGTATGATTACCCTATTCATAACGGGATCATAATTCTTTATTCTGATGTGGACGAACCGGAGCATCCTCAAATGGTTGTTGGGCGGTTTTTGAAAAGGACGTCGGTGCGGCTTCCCAGGAAGAGGTCGAAGTTGCTTCTGTAGAGAATATTGAAGCGACGGCTGGAGGGAACGCTGAAGTGGCTGCTGACGAGAACATGGAAGCGGAATCTGTAGAAGATGTTGAAGAGGACTCTGAAGTGGATGTTGGCGCAGCTTCCAAGGAAGATGTCGGAGCGTCTCCTGGGGGAATATTGAAACTGAGAGAGGTGTTGAAGCGGCGGCGTTCGAAAGGGAAGTCGAGACGCCATCTGGAGTGGATGTGAGGGCGCCTTGTGAAAAATATGTTGAAGCATCTTCCAATGAGTGTTAGAGCATTGCTCGGTCGAACTCGCATGCATTGCTATCTCAAGCATGTTTGTCAATGTTAGTGATCAAAACTACAAGTCTTGATTTCTAGTCTATTATAGCTAAGTCTCGGACTAGGATAGAAAGTGTAGTTGAGCTCAAGGACTTCATGGTGATTTATCATACAAGAATAAGAACTACTCAAGGAACCGGTGGAACTTCTCGACAAATATGTGTGTGAAGACTTGAACTTATCTGTCACTCAAAAGTCTATCTACTCTATCTCCTACTCTTTGAGACAAGAAGTCGTATGCTATATATATAGACTTGGATTATACACACTTGGTGTTTCGAGCCGAGTATACCTCTCCTATCTATATCCCGAAATATGTGTTGGTAAGATTTTCGCTTCGATCAAGTTTATCTTTACCTAGTGATGAAACTCATGTTATGTTTCAATCACTTTGAAAATTGCTCTGACAAAAAATGGTTTGTGAATAACAACTATATAACGTCCTCTGAGAATGTTTCAATGATTGAAATAACAGTTTAGATTACATAACCAATGGTGGACATAAGCATTGTTGTGGAAACACATATATGTATAAGTCCTTATTCCTTGAGCCAAAGTTTGCGAACTTTGTTGATCAAGAGAACCGGAAGAATGACGTGATCCAAGTCCGCGAACTGCCGAAGTTCTCAAACCCGAGAATTTCTGCTGGAGTTGACAAACTACTTGTGTAAATCTAGTTCGCGAACTCAGTCCGCGAAACAGCGAAGTTCTCAAACTCGAGAATTTCTGCTGGAGTTTGTAAACTCTGCCCGGTAACTTAAGTCTGCGAACCTAGTCTGCGAACTTGAGAAGGTTATATATCTGAAGATGATTTCAGAACTTAAACTTAAAAAGTCTAAGGAATGTATTTTACAAACCGTGGCTATAAAAGTTCATGACCCGGTTCAAGTGAATCAAATCATCTTTGCTTCAATTGTGTCTTGTGTAGTACATGAGATTTCCTTGCAATTGAACAACTCTCTAACTAGTTCATTTGAAGTCATTTGAACTAGTTATGGTGAAGAAGAACATGGTTGATATGAAATGCTCATATGGCTAACCTTTTGGTTAACTATTTTTGAACCAACAAGTGCATACGTTTGGGTACGGTTAACAAACCTAGAAGCGTGAATTGTCAAGTGTGTGTAACAAACTAAATTTTCGATCTAATGGTTGAGAAATATTATCTTGAATCTAAACCATGTTTTCATATAACGGTGAATATTGAATGCTTTGTTACTAAGCTAACATTGATTGCAAACCCTGATTTGAAAGACTATATAAAGGAGACATCTAGTATTGTGCAAAACTAATCCCCACACCTTACGTGTGATACTAGTTTTCGTGCTAGAGTCGATTCTCCTTTAACCTTTGGTTTTCTTCTTCTAAAACCAGGTTAACGACTTAAAGACTTCATTGGGATTGTGAAGCCAGACCGATACTACTTTTATCGTAGTTGTGTGATCTGATCTCGCATCTTCTATCGTACGAGTACAATCAGATTGATTGGCTTGAGATTGATATCTCCGATAGGAAAGATATAAATACTAATCACAAACATCTTCGTCTCATTGTTTGTGATTCCCCAATATCTTGTTTCTCTACCATACGATTAAGATTGTTGTGAGGTGATTGATAACTCTAGGCTGTTCTTCGGGAATTTAAGATCGGATTATCAATTGGTTCCTGTTCACCTTGATTATTATCAAAATACGGAACAAAAACTTTAGGTTTATTTGTGGGAGACATATTAATCCTTTGATAGACTTGTCTGTGGGAGACAGATTTGTTTATTGTCAAAGCCTGCGATTTTGGGTCGTAGCAACTCTTAGTTGTGGGTGAGATCATCTAAGGGAATCAAGTGCGCAGTATCCTGCTGGGATCAGAGGTGTAGGAGCATAATTGTACCTTGGATCAGTGGGAGATTGATTGGGGTTCAACTACAGTCCAGTCCGAAGTTAGCTTGGAGTAGGCTAGTGTCTGTAGCATCTTAATTCAGTGTGTGTTCAATCTGGACTAGGTTCCGGGGCTTTTCTGGATCTGCGGTTTCCTCGTTAACAAAATTCTGGTGTTTGTGTTATTTCTATTTCCGCATTATATTGTTTTATCTTTATAATTAAAATAATACAGGTTGTGCGTTTAGATCATCAATTAGAATAATCCAACCTTTGGTTATTGATTGTTATTGATTGATCCTTGGATATTGGTCTTTGGTACCATCCAAGTTATTCCTTGTGTTTGATCAAAGATTCGCTGATTTCTATCAGCTCGAGTAAATCAAAACCAGAAGAGAGATATAAACTCTTTGATATACTTTTGATTGATTGAGTCTTGTTGATTCTCTTAAAAGTATATTCGAGTTTGTCCATACAGATTGCTAAGCGAAATATTGGGTGGTGTTGTTAGACCCCCACTTTTTCAATTGGTATCAGAGCAGGAAAACACGTATAAGACCTTACAAGTCTGTGTTTGTAGCAATCTGGGTCTTAGGACAGAATCTCTTACGCATACCAAGATGCCTCCTAAATCTTTCAACTATGTCATCTGTCTCGGGAATACCTCAAAGGATTGTTCCTTAGTTGATTCTTCTGAATCCCGAGGTAGGAAGATTATCTCATCTTGTGTTGATCACTCTTCCTCCAATGAGACATTGGACACAATGGTAAAAGATGAAATGGAGCTCACCAGAATCGCAAAAAATTCTACTGAGTTTGTTGATCTTCATAATCATGATCAACTCATCGATGAATTTGAAAAGTCTATTGATCGAGAACGTGTACTCTATAACATTATTGAATCCTTCTCTAAGGATATTGAGAAACTTCTTCAAGAAAATAATCTACATCGTGAAAAGATTTGTGATCTTGAAAAGATTGTCAAATAAGGGTCAATTAGAGAAAAACGTTTGATCAAGACACATTCATCTGATATTGACAGACTTCATGTTGAAAAAGAGAAACTAGAAGCATCCCTTACACTATCCCATGAACATTTCAAGTCCTTGGAAAAGGATAACTCTGTTTTAAGGAAAAATTCTTTTGTTCCAACTGTTTCTGACGTACAATACATGAAGAAATATCCTCCAAGAGAAGATTGTGCCAAGAAAATCTTACATAACTTACCATCTTCTCACAGAGCTGTGAAGTTAAAACAGATGTCGTTCTTTGCTTCTCCTCCACGAACCTTACTTTCTGTGGAAAAGGGAACCACTATGCTATCCATTGTTTTACCAGGAGGGAACAAATTTCTTATCTTCACAATTTGCTTCACTTAGCTGTTAATGGAACAAATAGTCAGTCGACTACAGCAGTGAACCTTATGTCCAAAGGAAACCAGATAACTTATAAGAATGATCTCCTCCCTAGAAATAATTACAATACCTTTGTGCATTCTAGTGGTACAAATTCATGTGCTGCTAATAAAAGCATGTCCTGTGCTTATAAGAACAACTCAGAGTTTGGAGACCCATTTCGAAAAATCCTCTAGAACCGATCTCTAGAGGTCCTAGACTCAGTAATCAGAAAGCTTCTTCTCTTGAGATTTCAGGAAAGGATGTGAGAAATTTCTCTAAATTTGAAAACAACCAAGGGAAGACAAGAAATACTGAGGTCATACATCCAGGTGAAAAACACAACTATTCTCTCAATACCTATGGTGAGACTATGTCTCCCTCTGCTACCTAGTAGTAGAAAGTTCCATTCTTGTATCTAACTTGAGAGATACAAGAATGATGATTGAGAGAAGCTCAAGTATTTAGTTGATTTTCATCTATATGATTGTTAGCTTTTTTGTGCATTTCTTCATTGTGACTCTTCTAACCTATTCATAAGCATTGAAAATGTCATATTATGCAGTTTTTCCCTGTTTGGTCCATCCTTTTTGTTCATATGTTCGGGTTAGTGATGTGATTTGTAGATAGTGTTAAAAGTGGTTCGATTCTCAGAATTGTGAAGGATATTAATTAGACTTAAATTCTAATATTAAAATAAAAAAAACTCACTAAGTTTTTTTTAGCAAACTCAATCAAAGATGATATCAATATTAAAAGAAACACTGAGGCTAAGATTATACTATTTTCCAAGTTCAAAGTGATTAAACCAATACTTATATTTATGCAATTTTCTCGTTTAATTTGATTCTAAAATATTTCAACAAGTAGATTTTCAAAAGTAGTAATTGTAAATACCAAGTATGAAGCATCAAAAGTCTTAAAACTAAGCATACTCCATCAAAATAGATCACAATCACTCAAATGAAAATCATATTCAATAATAGTTCAAGGCAAATAATCATATAATTATTGCAAATAAAAAGATAAAATAGAATATACCACTTTTTGTTGGAAAAATAGCTTCCTATATCTTCAGCAATGGGGTATAGCTCCTCATATTAATCATGATCTCAAAATATGTGTTTGTTGCTCAAAAGAGGATTAAAAGAGTGAAAAGTAATAACACAAACTGTTTGCAACAGTGTATTGGTGTTGCAAAACAGCTATTACAATGGAACTGTTACAGAAAGCTGTTGTAAATACTGTTGCTTTGTCGCTGATTTTAAGACCCTAGAATACGACTGTCCTGCACAGCTTAATGTTCTTCAGCTGTTAAACAACGACACTGTTCTGCGACTGTTTCCTGTGCGTCGATGTTCTTCGCGTTCTTCCTCTTCAGCAGCAGCAGCAGAAACAGAGTTTGGTAAAGCTCTGATTTCTTCTTCTCTGGCTCTCCTTAGGTTCCCAAACTCTCGACACCTCTTCTATATGACCCAAGACATCTATTTATATCAAAAATACCGAATAAATCTCTCCCAAATCTTCCAAAATCTCTTTCCTTCTCTTCACGGCCAAGTTGCGGCAATTTCTTGTTTTAGAATTTCTACGCATTTCTGAGCTTTCCTTTTTATTCTAAACTCTTTCTTAGATAGATACAAATCAATGGGAAGGTTTACAACACTTTAATCTCTCTAAAATTCCCTAAAACAGTTCACACACGTGACTTTCCATATTTTCTGTTGTGAGAAAAATCCGTCGATTGAGCCCAGTCTAATCGATTTAAACACCCATATCAGATTCCTAGATCCATAAGGAGTCTATCCTATGAAAATCAGAGGTTTAATCGACCTCAAACTCCTCCAAATCACGATTGCCAAAACTGTTCTTCACTGCACCTATTTTCCCGCCAAAACCTGGTTTTTGAAATGTTGAAGATGGTTGCCCCTTATCCAGGGTAGGGGCGCGATTAGCAACTGCCTGGAAATGGGATGCCCCTTAGTAATTAGTTTAGCCCTTATCCAAAGTGAGAGTCCGAATAGCAAATGTCCTCCGGGTGCTTTCCGACAACTTTTCGAGCCAATTTTTTCCAAAAATTTTTATTGGCCAAAAATACCTACAAATAAATAAAACACCATAATAAGTACAAAAATGAGCCCTAATAATATATAGAATCGAGACAAATCGGACACAAAAATGTGTCTATCAAATACCCCCAAACTTATTATTCGCTAGTCCTCGAGCAAAAATAAAATAGAAAAAAAATCCTAACTCACTGTCGCAGGCATCGTCGATTGCATTTAGCGTATGCAATAAGCCTTTAAACCCCTAGGTGTCCCTAGTGGCGGAGTGTTTTCTCCGGAGGGCTTACCAGAGGTATACCCACAAAACCTTTATACTCCAGACCCTAGCTATATACACAGAACCTTGGAAGGCACTAAAGAATCTCCTTGGTTGGCATACTTATTGACTACAGGAGGAAGTACCTTGATGCGAAATTCCAATTGTTGTACACGAGTTTGCACTGAAGCATACTAAAATTCATATGAAGTGATAGAGCTCTACTCAGATAGTCTCACTATGGACATCAATATCTGGAGTCAAAACTAATCACATGGATAGATCAAGAAGATAGATATAGAAAAATATAGATGGTTTTGATGTTTACTAGGTGAACGGTGTTTCTCATATCTGTCTGAAGGCCTCCGCCAAAACGAACCTATCCTAATGGACTGAGATATCGGTCTGACTAATATCAACACACTGGCATATAAAAGGGTACCAGTGGTCGATAATCGTAACTCTAGGTCAACACAACTGGCATATACAAGGGTTCCAGTGGTCGACTTTATTAAATTTATTCCAGTTGGTCTGATGGTCTGGTCTTTTTTTTTTTTTTTTGTATCTCAATCACTCTAATTCACCCTAGCATTGGTAACAACTTGAATCGTGAGCCCCACCTAATCACTTAGAGAAACATAGTTTAAAAACAAAACAAAATAAAAACAGAAGTGAAAAGGACTCAACGAGATATGGTGAAACTATCATGTTATTTCTAACACCTGAGCTATGTGCTTTTATGAATAGACTCTTTCGATGTTGCCATCTAGTCAGATTGTTTCCTCAACTCCTACAACCAAAATGCTTCCATCCAGTTAGATTGGTTAGTGCCATCCTTAATAGGGATAAATTTCTAGGCTCTGGAGTTTATTTATTGTAACGAAAAGGTAACAAAAAGTTCTACCCCGACCCCAAACTTAAATCTAACATTGTCCTCAATGTTTCTAATCAAAGAACAGTACCAAAAATATAAGTAACATGAGGATATAGTAAAGAGAGAAGTAGGAAAGATAATACCTGGGTGAAGTGTAACCAAAAACCTACAAAAATATTATACAACATACAAAATCTCCTCGATGGTCAATCAAGGTAAACAGGGTCCTCCAGAGGGACCTCCTCAACATCACCTGTAGGAAAAGGCTCTAAAAAGGGCTTCAGTCGCTGACCGTTAACCTTCGAATAACTACTACCATCTGGTGTCTCAATCTCAACAGCGCCATGAGGAAAAACAGTACGGACCACAAAAGGACCGGTCCACCGAGAGCGCAACTTCCCGGGGAATAGATGCAAACGAGTGTCATACAGAAGAACTTTTTGACCTGGAGAAAATGACTTTCGTAAAATATTCCTATCATGCACAAGTTTCATTTTGTTCTTATACTCCTTAGCACTATCGTATGCATCTCTACGAATCTCGTCCAACTCATTGAGCTGGAGCTTTCTTTGAGCTCCTGCCTTGTCAAGTGAAAAGTTTAAGTTCTTAATAGCCCAATAGGCTCGATGCTCTAACTCAACAGCAGGTGACATGCCTTGCCAAACACTAAACGATAAGGTGACATTCCAATGGGTGTCTTAAACGCAGTACGGTAAGCCCATAAGGCATCAGTAAGCCTCGACGACCAGTCTTTCCTATTTGGATTAACTGTTTTCTCTAGAATACGTTTAATTTCCCTATTGGAAACCTCTACCTGACCACTAGTCTGAGGGTGATATGGGGTTGCTACTTTATGGGTAATACCGTATTGTTTCATTAAAAGAGAAACGGTCTATTACAAAAGTGTGAACCTCCATCACTAATTATAGCTCGCGGCGTACCAAAACGTGTAAGTATATTCTCTTTCAAAAACTGGACTACGACCCTGTGGTCATTCGTTTTACACGGAACCGCCTCAACCCACTTAGACACATAGTCTACAGCGACAAGTATGTAAAGATAACCAAACGAAATAGGAAATGGACCCATAAAATCAATGCCCCACACATCAAAGACCTCAATCACTAAAATAGGGTTCAAAGGCATCATATTTCTACGGGAAATGGTTCCTAACTTCTGGCAACGCTCACAAGAAACACAATGACTATGGGAATCTTTAAACAACGAAGGCCAGTAAAATCCACACTGCAAAATCTTAGCAGCAGTCTTCTTAGCACTAAAATGACCCCCACATGCATGTTCATGACAAAAGGAGATAATACTAGACTGGTCACTCTCAGATACACATCTCCTAATAATCTGGTCCGGACAATACTTAAACAGATAAGGATCGTCCCAAAAGAAATGCTTAACCTCGGCTAAAAACTAGAACGATCTTGCTTACCCCAATGTTGAGGGGTTCGACCAGTAACAAGATAATTCACTATATTTGCATACCAAGGTGATTGGGAAACAGAGAACAATTGTTCATCAGGAAAGCTATCCCTTATAGGAAGGGAATCACTAGGGGAACTAACAACTAGCCTAGACAAGTGGTCTGCTACTACATTTTCTGCACCCTTTTTGTCTCTAATGTCTGGGGAAAATTCCTGTAACAATAGGATCCATCTAATCAATCTAGGTTTGGTATCCTTCTTAGATAAAAGGTATTTCAAAGCAGCATGATCTGTATAGATTATGATCTTAGAACCTAATAGGTAGGACCTAAACTTATCCAAGGCAAACACGATGGCTAAAAGTTCCTTCTCGGTAGTTGTGTAGTTCATTTGGGCATCATTCAGAGTTTTGCTAGCATAATAAATCACATGAAGTAATTTGTTTTCTCGTTGTCCTAAAACGACGCCTATAGCATAATCTGAAGAATCACACATAATCTCAAAGGGTAGGTTCCAGTTAGGTGCCTGGACTATCGGGGCAGTAGTGAGTAAAGTTTTAAGCTTCTCAAAAGCCTCTAAACAAGCATCATCAAAGACAAACTTAACATCTTTTGCAAGCAAATTGCAAAGAGGTCTAGAAATCAAGCTAAAATCCTTAATGAATCGACGGTAAAAACCTGCATGCCCTAGGAATGACCTAATATCTTTTACGGTTTTTGGGACCTGTAAAGTCTTAATAAGGTCAACTTTGGCTTTGTCTACCTCTATACCCTTTGAAGAGACGATGTGCCCTAACAATTCCTGATTTAACCATGAAATGGCATTTTTCCCAATTAAGCACTAAATTTTTTTCCTTACACCTAGTCAACACTAATGTCAAATGATGCAAGCACTCATCGAAAGATGAACCAAACACTGAAAAATCATCCATAAAGACCTCTAAGAACCGTTCTACCATATCAGAAAATATGCTCATCATACAACGCTGAAAAGTTGCAGGGGCATTACATAGCCCGAAAGGCATGCGTCTATACGCAAAGGTACCAAAGGGACAGGTAAAAGTGGTTTTCTCTTGGTCTTCTGGGGCAATAACGATCTGATTATAACCGGAGTAGCCATCTAAGAAGCAATAGTGACTATGTCCAGCTAATCGCTCTAGCATTTGGTCGATAAAAGGAAGGGGAAAGTGATCCTTCCTTGTGACCTTGTTCAATTTCCTATAGTCAATACACACACGCCATCCCGTGGTCACTCGGGTTGGGATTAATTCATTATTATCATTCTGGACTACAGTGATACCTGATTTCTTGGGGACAACCTGAACAGGGCTGACCCACTTACTGTCTGAAATTGGGTAAATAATACCCGCATCTAACAACTTAAGCACCTCTTTTCGAACTACCTCTTTCATGTTAGGGTTCAGTCGACGTTGCATCTCCCTAGAAGGTTTGGAGTCTTCCTCTAAATGAATCTGATGCATACACACAGTAGGACTTATACCCTTAATGTCTGCTATAGTCCACCCTAAAGCTTCCTTATTGTCTTGAAGTACATTTACTAGCCTACTTTCCTGATCACTATCCAAATTGGAAGCTACAATCACAGGTAAAGTCTCAGATGGGCCTAAAAACACATACTTTAGAGTATCGGGTAGTGGTTTAAGGTCCAACTTTGGGGGCTCTTCTAAAGAAGGAATTAGGGTAGTCTCAGAAACTGGTAACGGTTCGAACCTAGCTTTCCATCTATCAGTGTCTAACACAGGGGTAGAATCTAATAGAGCATTCACCTGTTCAATAGTGCTATCGTCGTCAAAATCTAAACCAAAATGGGATAGACAACTTTCTAATGGGTCTTCAGACAAGATGTTTGGTAATGACTCCTGAACTAAGGCTTCTATCATGTTCACCTCCTCAACACATGTGTCATCTAGCTCATGAGGTTGCTTACTGACATTAAAAATGTTCATCTCCATAGTCATATTACCAAAAGATAAACTCATCACACCATTTCGACAGTTAATGATCGCATTAGACGTAGCTAAAAATGGGCGACCTAAAATCACAGGTATCTGGTTCTCTGGGTCAGGGACAGGTTGGGTATCTAGGACCACGAAATCCACTGGATAAATAAACTTGTCGACCTCAATAAGAACATCCTCGATAACACCTCGAGGGATTTTAACAGACCTATCAGCTAACTGCAGTGTCATCTGAGTAGGTTTCATTTCACCAAGTCCTAGCTGTAAGTATACATGGAATGGCAGTAAGTTCACACTGGCTCCTAAGTCAAGTAAAGCTTTTTCTACCCGGAAGTTACCTATTGTGCAAGCAATGGTAGGAGAACCTGGGTCTTTGTACTTTGGAGTTGTGGTGTTCTGAATGATTGAACTTACGTGACTAGCTAAAAAGGCTTTCTTATGGACGCTAAGTTTTCGCTTTCGCGTACACATATCCTTAAGGAACTTGGCATAAGCAGGAATTTGCCTAATTGCATCTAATAAGGGAAGGTTTATGGTAACTTGCTTAAAAACCTCCACTATGTCATTAAAGTTCGATTCCTTCTTTGTTGGTACTAATAGCTGAGGAAATGGGGCTCTAGGCCTAAAATCAGACCTTTCAGGAACCGAATTCACATCATCAGAAACTTTATCAGTCTCTTCAGCTACTGGTCCTGAGAGGTGAGATCCTGAGGGGTGAACTACAGTATGTTCACTATCGGGCATGGTTACCTTATTGTCTACAACTCTACCACTTCTAAGGGTTCTAACAACATTCAATTGATTCGATGGTTTTGCACCTAATTCATGAACTCCTCTAGGGTTGGGTTGTGTTTGACTAGGAAACTTACCTTTTTCTTCAAAGAATCACTTATCAGACCAACCTGGGTTTTTAACTCGGAAATAGCCTGACTATTTTCTTGTCCTATCCTGTTACTAGCTTGTAGACTCTGTTCTACGGATAACTGGAATTTTGCAGTTTGCTGAGTTAACAAGGCGAGAGATTCCTCTAAACTTAGGATTTTCTTATCTGACTGATTCTGAAACTGAGCTAGTCCTGAAGGATTCTTAGTATAGCCAAAACCTGGGGGAGCATTAGAATTACTAAACTGACCTTGACTTTGGCCCTTAGACCACGAAAGGTTCGGATGGTTTCTCCAACCAGGATTATAGGTTTCTGAATATGGGTCAATCTTTTGACGGTTATCAAATCTAGTGTTATTATAAAGAGCATTGGCCTGCTCTTCAATATTCTGGCCTTCCCAAAAAGGCTCCACTCTACCACTAGTCTGGCCCACTTCTAAGGCTTCTAACCTTTTTGCTATAGCAGCAATTTTGGCATCTGATTCATAGCCTCCTTCTACCCTATTAACGTTTCCTCTACTTAAAAGAATTGTTTTCTGGGGTGCCCTACTATTTTCCCATTGCTGGGTTTTTTCGGCGATTTCATTAAAAAATTCCATCGCCGCGTCAACAGTTTGGTTTTCAAATCCACCAGTGCATAGAGACTCAACCATGGTCGTTGTGGAATAATCTAAACCCTCATAAAGGATCTGAACTAGCCTAACCTTTTCTAAACCATGATGAGGACACTGGGATAATAAATCATTGAACCTTTCCAAATACCTATATAAAGATTCTCCCTCTTGTTGTGAAAATGTGCATATTTGCGTCCTAATAGACGATGTTTTGTGCCTAGGGAAAAACTTATTGAAAAAGGCAGATGTAAGTTGTTCATATGTCTCAATTGACTCGGAGTCCAAACTATACAGCCACGACTTGGCCTTATCTTTCAGGGAAAATGGGAATAACCTAAGTTTCAAAGCATCATCATCTAAGTTTCTAGATTAAGGTAATCGAGACGCTTCGAACTACTAAGTTTCTCTTTAACAATTCTACCTAGTGCGTCTCTTTTACGTTCAGGCATACAATAGAATTTTCTAAATTGGAAGGGTAAGCAAACACAGATCAAGGCCGACTCAACCAAATCAAACCTATTGATTTCTAGCAAACAAAAAGCATGATGGCTCCACTTAGATTGTTTCTAGACCACCTTCTAATCCTTCGAACGGGAATTCGTTACAATTTAAGCAAACCCCTCTGGAATCAATCTGATTTAACGTAAGTTGAATAGAGGCGAGGGAAGCTCGGTGGAGCTTTGATACCCAAGGCCTCACCGGTATTACAAGGCAGCGCAGTCACGCATTCAACTTATAGAAACCGTCAAGAACTTCGAAGTATGCTTAAAAGAGTAACCAATATTTTTCGAATGACTTTCCTGTTAAGCTCGTTACCCTATCGGTCTCGTTCTAGTCAAAATTTTAGGCTTAGGTTCGCGTACATTACGTGTTCCTAAAGCGGGCAAGAAGAGAACGGTGATGAAATCCGAACCCTTATCTTGTATGGCCAGGCCTTGCCCTTTACTAGAAAAATAAATGTACGTATTCAGTCCTCAACATATATGCATACGAAGGAGTCCGGTAACTCGCTGATAGGGGATTCGCGAGTGTTTAGAATCTTACCTCCCGTTCCATACGGGGGATGAATCGGTTGTAATCGACTCGGGCCACTGACTCCGATGTCTAGTGTACGAACCCAAGGTGCAGAGACAATATCGTAATTTTCCTCCTTCTCTGCAAACAGTTTATATTTAAAGTACCCTTCCGTAGGGTAATAAAAAAAATAATGTCCCAAAGTCCAAAAGTCCAAAAAAATAAAGAAAAATTACAAAAATAATAAACCCTAATACACTTTTTTTTTTTAAAAATAAAATAAACAAACCCTAAACTAAAATTGTCTAAAATAAAATTGTCTTCTTTTCTGTTCTTTTTGCTTTAATCTTTAGCTCCAAGTCTTTATGAAATCACCAAACTCCTTGGCTCAATTTTCTTTATGATCCAGAACCTGTAGACACAAGATAAATACCCAAAAACATAAAAAAGGACAAAAATAATAATAAAAATAAATAAAATAAATCTAAAACCCTAAAAACAAGTCCGCGTCGGCGGCGCCAAAAATTGATGTGATTTATAGATAGTGGTAAAAGCGGTTCGATTCTCAGACTTGTGAGGGATATTAATTAGACTTAAATTCTAATATTAAAATAAAAAAAACTCACTAATTTTTTTTAGCAAACTCAATCAAAGATGATATCAATATTAAAAGAAACACTGGGGCTAAGATTCCACTATTTTCCAAGTTCAAAGTGATTAAACCAATACTTATATTTATGCAATTTTGTCTCGTTTAATTTGATTCTAAAATATTACAACAAGTAGATTTTCAAAAGTAGTAATTGTAAATACCAAGTATGAAGCATCAAAAGTCTTAAAACTAAGCATACTCCATCAAAATATATCACAATCACTCAAACAAAAATCATATTCAATAATAGTTCAAGGCAAATAATCATATAATTATTGCAAATAAAAAGATAAAATAGAATATACCACTTTTTGTTGGAAAAATAGCTTCCTCTATCGCCTCAGCAATGGGTTTTAGCTCCTCATATTAATCATGATCTCAAAATATGTGTTTGTTGCTCAAAAGATGATTAAAAGAGTGAAAAGTAATAACACGGACTGTTTGCAACAGTGTATTGGTGTTGCAAAACAGCTGTTACAATGGAACTGTTACAGAAAGCTGTTGTAAATACTGTTGCTTTGTCGCTGATTTTAAGACCCTAGAATACGACTGTCCTGCACAGCTTAATGTTCTTCAGCTGTTAAACAACGACATTGTTCTGCGACTGTTTCCTGTGCGTCATTGTTCTTCGCATTCTTCCTCTTCAGCAGCAGCAGCAGCAGAAACATAGTTTGGTAAATCTCTGATTTCTTCTTCTCTGGCTCTCCTTAGGTTCCCAAACTCTCGACACCTCTTCTATATGACCCAAGACATCTATTTATATCAAAAATACCGATTAAATCTCTCCCAAATCTTCCAAAATCTCTTTCCTTCTCTTCACGGCCAAGTTGCGGCAATTTCTTGTTTTAGAATTTCTACGCGTTTCTGAGCTTTCCTTTTTATTCTAAACTCTTCCTTAGATAGATACAAATCTTTGGGAAGGTTTACAACACTTTAATCTCTCTAAAATTCCCTAAAACAGGTCACACACGTGACTTTCCATATTTTCTGTTGTGAGAAAAATCCATCGATTGAGCCCAGTCTAATCGATTTAAACACACATATCAGATTCCTAGACCCATAAGGAGTCTATACTATGAAAATCAGAGGTTTAATCGACCTCAAACTCCTCCAAATCACGATTGCCAAAACTGTTCTTCACTGCACCTATTTTCCCGCCAAAACCTGGTTTTTTAAATGTTGAAGATAGTTGCCCCTTTTCCATGGTAGGGGTGCGATTAGCAACTGCATGGAAATGGTATTCCCCTTAGTAATTAGGTTACCCCTTATCCAAAGTGAGAGTCCGAATAGCAAATGTCCTCCGGGTGCTTTCCGACAACTTTTCGAGCCAATTTTTTCCAAAAATGTTTATTGGCCAAAAATACCTACAAATAAATAAAACACCATAATAAGTACAAAAATGAGCCCTAACAATATATAGAATCGAGACAAATTGGACACGAAAATGTGTCTATCAGTTAGCCCACGGACGTCTATATCTCCTCAAGGAACTCTAGGGTTTCTGTCTAGGGTGTACTACTTAACATATATATATATATATATATTATATATGTGTTCTTAATCTTCAAAAAAGATGTTTATGGAAATTGTTCCTAAAGAAGAAGTAAACCCTAAAATGGAGGAAGACCTAAATGGATGTGATCCAATTCAAGATTTTGTTCTGAAGAAGATGCTCGAAAGAAAAGAGTATAACTCTTGGATTGGAGAATCTGTCAAGGATTTAATTCTCGTTCAAAGTGAGGTTAAAAACGAAATTGCCAACCTTCAATTGCAGATAAACCAGCTTATTAATGGACAGGCAAAAATCCTTGGTAATCAGAATATATTAATCAGGAATCAGAAGAAAGTTATCCTTGACTGCGCCAAAGCTAGACATCTTGCTCGCATTGTTGACCGAAAAACTAATGTGTTAGCTCTTGAACATGGTGTTTTGACTGTCAAAAAGATCAAGGATATCAACGATACTTACTTTGGTGGTCCGTTTCAAAGGTATGAAGTGGTCAAAGAAATCTGATTCAATTGTTGCCTAGTATGTCTTCTTTTTGGTTTAGTTGGAAGAATAACTAGTGCCTTGAATAGCAATGATTGTGACTACACATAGTTATTATGTTTCATCTTCTTGTTTTTTTAGGTTTATTGGTATTAAATTCTATAAATATTTGGGGATGATGTTTTGCAGTATTAATCTTTATGATTTGATATATTGCAATTTGTTATGGGATTGGTGTTTATGTACGTGAACTATGTTTGTCCCATACTTTGTCAAAACTAAAGTCGTTCGTGTTCGGTATTCACGTACTGGTAAAAGAATGAATGGACTTTTGACAAATACAAAAGTTAAGCCTATATTGTCAATCTTGAAGATAGGTTAAAATCTTTTGTTTTCAAGGATTATGTCTATTATTGTCGTTATGAAAATAGTGGTTGAAGATAGAATGAATCCTTGTGTATTCCGCAGTATCGATCATCCCTGATCCATATTTTATGTATTAATGTGAGGCTCCGTAATGTATCTTATGTTGAGCATTATACAACCAAGTTGATTTTCTTAGCTTAGTTGTTGTTCCGTGAGATATGTTATGTCGAGCATATTGAACTTAATCATCTTGATTGGTTATTTAGTTATTGCTCCGTAAGCATTCTTATGTCGAGCAAAACAAATGACAATTAAATTGATTAATTTTGTAATTAATTTGGTTGTATATTCCAATTAGATTAATTACGGGTTCTCTTGTAATTAATCTAGTTGAGTATTTTTGTGTCTCCATAAGTTCTCTTACGTTGAGCACAATCCATTGAATTGATCACTTTTTGTGTTTAATTTGATTGCGCATTCCGATTAAATTAATCATGGGTTTACTTGTGATTAATTTGATTGAGTTTTTGGATATAGAAAATCATTTTAATGGTTTTTTTGGTGTCCAATAAAATCCTTCTTTACTTTTGAAATTAAGGTCGCTCTTGTTGTTCTTTCGGGAATGACATCAAATGGGGGAGAGTTCTTTTGAACTTGTGCTTAATGGTCATATCTTGAGGGGTGTGCGACTGTGGAATTTTAGAGGGGTTATCTTATATCTTTAAACTCCTTGATGAATGCATTTACCTTAGACTTTATCATTGCATCTAATAGTTGGTATGTATGTTTTCTTTTAGTCATGAAATGTCTCTTTCGGAAATTTCATTATGATACCGTTCTTGTACCTTTGCCAAATTTATTGACAAAAAGGGGGAGAATTAATATGTAGTTCACACTACAAATACATATGGTTTTCGGATCATTGTGTAATGGGGAGTGGTTTCCATGTGAGATGGAGTATTGACTAAGGGGGAGTGATACATATCACCATAGTATTATTGTTGAAGTTGTGATACAATTGTACTTTGACACTATGTAATAATACTATGACATTGTATAACAATGATCGACAACTATGTTTTCTCATTGTTTTAGCTACGGATCTTCAACAATGGTGATGCTAAACTTACAATCTTTGGGATCATTGGAGTATTTGTAAGTGACGAAGATTTCGAGGAATGTTGAAGATTAGACATGTGGAATAGGAGCTACTAAAGTTTCTTTATCTTTTTTGTATTCCATATGTATTGATAGTTTTTTCACTAAAATTGACAAAGGGGAGGGGGGGGGGGGGATTGTTAGAGCATTGCTCGGTCGAACTCGCATGCGTTGCTATCTCAAGCATGTTTGTCAATGTTAGTGATCAAAACTATAAGTCTTGATTTATAGTATATTATAGCTAAGTCTCGGACTAGGATAGAAAGTGTAGTTGAGCTCAAGGACTTCATGGAGATTCATCATACAAGAAGAAGAACTACTCAAGGAACCGGTGGAACTTCTCGACAAAAAGGTATGTGAGGACTTGAACTTATCTGTCACTCAAAAGTCTATCTACTCTATCTCCTACTCTTTGAGACAAGAAGTCGTATGCTATATATATAGACTTGGATTATACACACTTAGTATTTCGATCCGAGTATACCTCGCCTATCTATATCTCTAAATATGTGTTGGTAAGCTTTTCCCTTCGATCAAGTTTATCTTTACCTAGTGACGAAAGTCATGTTATGTTTCAATCACGTTGAAAATTGCTCTGACGAAAAATGGTTTATGAATAACAACTATATAACGTCCTCTGAGAATGTTTCAATGATTGAAATGAGAGTTTATATTACATAACCAATGGTGGACATAAGCATTGTTGTGGAAACACATATATGTATAAGTCCTTATTCCTCGAACCAAAGTTTGCGAACTTTGTTGATCAAGAGAACCGGAAGAATGGCGTGAGCCAAGTCCGCGAACTGCCGAAGTTCTAAAACCCGATAATTTATTCTGTAGTTGACAAACTAGTTGCGTGAAGCTAAGTCCGCGAACCCATTCTGCAAACCAGCGAAGTTCTCAAACCCGAGAGTTTCTTCCGGAGTTTGTAAACTCTGCCCGGTAACTTAAGTCCGCGAACCTAGTCCGCGAACTTGAGAAGGTTATATATCTGAAGATGATTTCTTAACTTAAACTTAAAAAGACTAAGGAATGCAATTTGCAAACCGTGGCTATAAAAGTTCATGAACCGATTCAAGTGAATCAAATCATCTTTGCTTCAATTGTGTCTTGTGTAATACATGATATTTCCTTGCAATTGAACAACTCTCTAACTAGTTCATTTGAAGTCATTTGAAGTAGTTATGGTGAAAAAGAACATGGTTGATATGAAATGCACATATGGCTAACCTTTTGGTTAACTATTGTTGAACCAACAAGTGTGATACGTTTGGGTACGGTTAACAAACCTAGAAGCGTGCATTTTCAAGTGTGTGTAACAAGATAAGTTTTCGATATAACGGTTGAGAAATATTAGCTTGAATCTAAATCAGGTTTTCATCTAACGGTGAATATTGAATGCTTTGTTACTAAGCTAACATTGATTGCAAACCCTGATTTGAAAAACTATATAAAGGAGCCATCTAGTATTGTGCAAAACTAATCCCCACACCTTGCATGTGATACTAGTTTGCATGCTAGAGTCGACTCTCCTTTAACCTTTGGTTTTCTTTTTCTAAAACCAGGTTAACGACTTAAAGACTTCATTGGGATTGTGAAGCCATACCGATACTACTTTTATCGTAGTTGTGTGATCTGATCTTGCATCTTCTATCATACGAGTACAATCATATTGATTGGATTGAGATTGATATCTCTGATAGGCAAGATATAAAAAGTAATCATAAACATCTTCGTCTCATTGTTTGTGATTCCGCGACATCTTGTTTCGCTACCATACGATTATGATTGTTGTGAGGTGATTGATAACTCTAGGCTGTTCTTCGGGAATATAAGACCGGATTATCAATTGGTTCCTGTTCACCTTGATTATTATCAAAATACGGAACAAAACCTTTAGGGTTTATCTGTGGGAGACAGATTGATCCTTTGATAGACTTGTCTGTGGGAGACATATTTGTTTATTGTCAAAGCCTGCGATTTTGGGTCATAGAAACTCTTAGTTGTGGGTGAGATCAACTAAGGGAATCAAGTGCGCAGTATACTGCTGGGATCAGAGGCGTAAGAGCATAACTGTACCTTGGATCAGTGAGAGATTGATTGGGGTTCAACTACAGTCCAGTCCGAAGTTAGCTTGGCGTGGGCTAGTGTCTGTAGCGGATTAATACAATGTGTGTTCAATCTGGACTAGGTCCTGGGGTTTTTCTGCATTTACGGTTTCCTCGTTAACAAAATTCTGGTGTCTGTGTTATTTCTATTTCCGCATTATATTGTTTTATCTTTATAATTGAAATAATACATGTTGTGTGTTTAGATCATCAATTAGAATAATTCAATCTTTGGTTGTTGATTGTCATTGATTGATCCTTGGATATTGGTCTTTGGAACCATCCAAATTATTCCTTGTGTTTGATCAAAGACTCGTTGATTTCTATTAGCTCGAGTAAATCAAAACAAGAAGAGAGATATAAACTCGTTGATATACATTTAATTGATTTAGTCTTGTTGATTCTCTTAAAAGTATATTCGAGTTTTTCCATACAGATTGCTAAGTGAAATATTAGGTGGTGTTGTTAGACCCCCAATTTTTCAATGAGGACTTCAGTGAAGGCGCCATTGATCCCTATGTTAACACCGATAAATAGATTTCCCACTTTGCTATTTCTTTTCAGCATCTTTTCATAGCTTGTATACATTTTTGGTATTCAGTGGCTTTCTGTTTATGTGACTGAGCCTGAACCTTATCAAATAATAGTTCTTCTATTCATGTTATATTGATACTCCAGTTGTAGCGCTCTCCAGTAAGGTTTTGATAGAATCTCCCTATATCACTGAGGTGCGGCCGATGAGAATGCGACACACATAAGCGGTGATGTGTTTTCCTTTTATGTGACCGTCTCCATGATAATCATATGTAACCATAATAATAATAGATTGAAGTAGGGGATGCAACAATGAAAATTAAGGATTGGACACGAACCTGTAACTTCCCTTTAACATTATCCTTGTACGTCACATGTATTGCGTTTCTCTGAACAAGAAACTCAAGAGTCATCCGCGTGGTGATTTATAGACCGTTTCATCACTGAAGCAGGCTACACTTCAGGGTACCAAAGACGCTTGCCCTAAAAATCATATATTGGTCGCTTAACCATTTCCTTGCCCTTTCTCTTCCTTTATGCATTCCCTTCTTCAGTGCTTTTTGAAAGATATGAGATGTTTCTTTCATGGTTTTGTTTTTCTGGTTTGAATCGGTGGGTAATGATGAAGGTTCGGGTTTGCTCGAGACTTTGCCTCATGATTCAGAAGTAAAGAGATTTCTTAAAAGGAAATGATATTTTGATTAACTGAAAATTGAAAATCTTATTATGAATGCAAGCAGTGCAACCATTTTGGAGGAATTACAAATATTGCATGAAAAGGGAAATTGCTAGAGAAAACATTAAAGGGAACGTTGGAGGAAAGAGGTAGCACAGCGTTTTAGGTGTTGAAAGGTTTAAGCCATCGTGAGTGTATTACCACGCCTTCTATTTTGTCGGCGTTGATGATCTTGCAGTAACCTCCTAAGATAAATTCTGCCACTAGGTATGGCTCGTCTTTCTCTTTCGCAAACGGAGCAGGCTGAGCGACAATTTTCACTACCGTATCTCCAACTTGAAATGGGTTTGGGTGTTGCACAACTACTTGTTTTTCGACTCGTTTTCTTTGACTGAGACAACTTCTAAATTTTTGATAAAGTATTTGAAAGGACCAGCATCCCATTCACATTTCCTAGTGGTGGATGGGTTGATGATCAGATCGAGTCCCCAATCCTTGGCGGAAGGAGGAGTGATTAGTTGTAAAAAGGGTTATTCAATAAGACTTACTTGGGTTCGGATTCTTCAAATGTACATCAATGGGCTCTCTCCAGGTAGTTGCGGTCACATTGGCAAGTTGTTGATATGGAAACAAATGACCTTCGGGGTTGGACGGCTTGTTGGAAATACTTTCAAGTTTAGACACTGGCAAAGGACACACTCCTAGATTTGCTTTGTTTTCATGCACCCATGAACGACCCAGAATCATATCATAATTCAGGCATTCTTTAACAATATGAAACTTGCCGCGTGTTAGAGCATCTCCTACCTTGATTTCGAGATTAATGTACCTGTAAGCATTTTTTGATTCTCCTTATGCACTTTTAATCACAGTTGGGAAGTGAACAACTTCCTATTTTGAAATCCCTGCGGCTCTCAGAGTCTTGACAGTAATAATGTTGAAGTCAGAGGCCGCGTCAATCATCGTGTTGTCGAACTCAACTCCCTTCAGGTGGGCAGTGGGCAGTAGTCCCCAATTGCATTTTCCAACAGTGCCTTCTAAGAGAAGTTGGGGTTTGGAGCGGCTTCTCTGACTGAAAACAGTCGTTTGCCCGACACAATGCGACTGAGAGCTGCAAATATATCTTGACGTTGTGCTTTGGAGAAATAAAGAATTTCACCTACACGCTCCATCATGGATTGCGCGGCTTTGTGGACAGAGTCCCCATAAAGTGTGCAGCTTATGACTGGAAGAGGGTCTCTGTGAACTCTCTCAGTGCCTAGTTGAAGTTCTCCAGCATCCACTTTTTCCTTGAAAATTACGCTTCAATTTATTGCATTCATTGGTTGGATGATTGACGAACCTATGGTATCGACAATATTTGGGATTTGCCATCTCCTCTTCGGTTGGCGGACGTCTGAGAGGAGGTAGGTTGATGGCGTCATCTTGAATCCATGCTTCCAGGAGTTCAATGACTTCATCCGTTGGAAATGGGAAGTCTGGAGCAGCATCTCCAGTTTCTTGTTGTTGCACAAGGGTCTTAGCCGCGACCTTCCGAGATGGAGTTGTCTATGCTGGTGCTGCACGCTTGGGTTGTTGTTCTGCTGCTGGAGCTTTCCTTTTCCCTCCTTCACCTACTACGCTTATAGAAGGACCGGTATTATATTTCGTGTTGATGAGGCGCCCGTTTCCTCGATTTTCGCATGCATCTTCACCCCTGACCGGTCTGGTTCTTTCTAACAGCGCTGGTGCGGTCGTAGCCGACCGCTTAACAGCTTCATGGAGTTTAGAGAACGTCTAGAAATGCAGGTTTTCCAGTAAAGAACGATAGATGGGAACCATACCGTAATGCATGACTCCACCAACTGTTGTTCGATCATATTTGGGTCATGACAATCCAATGCTTGAATTATGAATCTCTTGACATAATTGTTTGGATGTTCATTGTTTCGTTGAAACATTCTTCCTAAATCTGAGAAAGTGATTTGCTCAGACACGAAGAAATACTTCTTGTAGAAAGCGGTGACCATCTCATACCAGTTGGATATGTTGTTTGGTGCGATGTTGTTGTACCAGGTATACGCTCTTCCGGTAAGCGACTTTGAAGATTCTTTCAGACGGAGGACATGATTGTATTCGTATTCTTCCAAGGATTCCAGAAAACGTGAGATGTGTTTACGAGCGTTACCAGTACCATCATAGAGGAAAAACTGAGGAGAGGAGTATCCTTTCGGGAGGAACTCTTTGCACATCAGGAGGATAAGGAGGTTGATGCTGGTGCAGGTCTACCGGGTTTTCCTTGCCTCGATTTTGGAGAAGTCGTTCCAGATCCTCACACGTAATGAAATTGGATGGATGATTTCTTTCCAATGGACGTTCAGGAATAAAACGAGCCTCTTCATCTATAAACGCACGTCCTGTTGAGGTGCCTGCGCCGGGAGTATTAAGAGTACTCCTTATTGGCTCCGTTTGTGCCTGACGTGGTTCTTGTGGTAGCCGCTCCGTTAGTGTCTTGAGGAAGGTAAGTACCTCTTTCTGTGTTGTAGCCATGTCTCTCTGAGACTTAGCGATAACCTCTTGTCTTTCCATCAAATCAACGATGGTAATAGGGGGTTGGCCTCCTCTGTCTCCTTTAGTCTCTCGTCCTGACAAGGGAGTGGCAGTAGCTCTGGTAACGACCGGGGGCGTTACGCTCGAAGAAACATTGGGGGTAGCGGCAGCGGCTCTGGCTCTGGTGATTGGAGGTATCACGCCTGAGGGAATATTTCCTGCGCCGCTGGTGTTAGTGGTTGAGGATATAGTGCCACGAGATACGTTTATCGTGCTGGTAGGCGGTATATTGGTATCACCGGCAGGAATGTTGACAATAGGGGTGTTGTCAGCGCCAGTAACATCGGGATTTGTCGCTGATCCATACCTAAGATCCACCATCTTGAATTTGAGAAAATTGAAATGAAATTGAAAATTGATCTTGCAACCGAGAGATTAATCTCCCACCGTGGTCGCCAGTTGTTTTGGGGTAAAAACCGATTCTGCTGTTTTTGGTGAATTTGGGTGTGTTGATAAGAAACGAACTCAAACCCTAAACAAATATACTGCACATGAGTACTTTTAGATTCGAGAGACCAATCTGTAAGACTCTGTCCTAAACCAAGAAATGGCCGTTCCAGATTCAATTCAGTTACAAAGTGAAGGAGAAGGGTTGATCTTAGGGAGGGAAGCGAAGAAGGTGTTTGAGATCAGAATGTTGAATTATGAAGGTGTGGTTGTTCTATGACTTGCATCAGAATGTAGAATTGGCTTGCAAAATGTAATCTATCAGTTCTTGGTGTTTTATGAATACTTGTGTTGATCACACTTGTGTTGGTTTTTGAAATAGGTTGAAATCCTATTTATACAAGTCACGTTCGAGCACGCCGTGATCTCGTAGGAAGAGGAGGTGATTAAGCAGTGGAGAAGTGGGGTTGTGTAAAAAGTGGTGATCACCACGTTTACATTACGAGGGAAAACTGGTCACAATTTCACCCACTACTGTCATTGTTGTTAACTGTCCGTCCTTTCCTGACACTTTCTCTTAATGGGCACGTTGCACGCCGCATGCTGTAAACCGCCAGACCGACACCCCAGTGAGCATCCCCCAGTTTGTGACATGTTTGATGTCTCGAGTAAATAGGTCAAGTCGTGATACTCGCCGCTAAAAGAAGTTCATAGTTCTTTTAGGTCAAATAATAAAATTATTTGTGAAATCAATATTTATAAAACATCGCTTATAATCGATGTATATAAAGCATCGATGTTTTAGAGCTCGTTCAAATTAGCCGTGAATTGAACTTCTCAAAAAGTAGCATGACCGTCCACCTTTGGGCGATCGTTTGAGAACCCTATGGGTGAGCTACCACTTGGTTGATTGCTCCCTGTGGAGGAGGGGTGGCCGATGATCACATTGTTACCCTGTAGGCCTCCTGAAAATAAATCTAAACCATCCGACGCAAAGTTGGATGGAAAAGATGATTTGCGACAGTTGCATATTGCCGTTGATTTAAATTAGGGTTTAGAAACCGTGTGGCCAACCCCATTTTGGCTGATCGATTGAAAGCGCTGGGCGCTAGTTTGAGCAGGCCAATCGGCCTTATACAAAGGAGGGTTCCCAGTGAGTGCGCTGACATATTTTGGGTCGCCTGAAATTGAATCTAAGCCACCCGCTTTGGCCGGCGAAGATGGACGGTTGTGATCGATTTGCGATAGTAGCTCGTTGACGCAAACAAAAATTAAGGTTTCTAAAGAAGCGTGTTCACCCTACTTTGGGCAAGCGATTATATACACTCTTGTCTTTCCATGGGAAAGTCGATCGATCATAGGTGTAGCTGGGTCGCCAGTGAACATGCCAGCACTTCTTTGATCGTTCGAAGGAAAATCCCAACAGTCCAACTAGGCTAGCTAAGTTGGGTGGATGTGATAAATTTTAAGACCGTTATAATCGGTCTTAGATCGTTTGAGCTCTTTTTCAATAGCGCGATCACACTGGTTCTGGATAACGGTCAGGGGGGTTGCGGATGATCTAAAGGGGTTCCGATCGGCTGGGATGCTAATGGGACCGCCGGTGGACATTATGGAGGTTGCCTAGTTCCGATAGGAAAATACTATGCTTGTTGAATTGCCTGGCCAAATAGTGCGACCAAGATTGCTATTTAAGACTGACATGAAAAGTCTAGGTTTTCCTTAGGGAATTTAAGCGCGTCGATTGTGCTAACTTTCAATTAAAAGCGCATCGACACGAAAATCTCTTTATCAAAGATTGGTGCAGCCTACGTGAGTGTTTTCATGCAAGTCTCAATACTGACACTTCGGGAGATTCATGCTACTCCGCTGCGAGTGAACATTAACCGTCATGTCATGCCAATATTGAGAGTTCGTCTGGGAGCATAGGATAGGAAAATACTAGGAAGGTCATGCATGAGTGAATAATGTCGGTGGAGAATAAAATTCATAGAATATTTGGGATCATTGCTATATGCACCATTCTGAGTGAATTTTATATATCCAAATATATTGAATTGCTCAATACATCCGTGAGCGAAGGGATTTTTGCACTCATCACTTTCAGATGACTTTTGTTCCGTTGCAGGTGTCAGCGTATTAAATACATGGTTTTACAATTTCGACCCTGAACTGAAAACCACCATCAACAACTTCATAAAGATGAAGACAAGATTCGATGCTCCTAATTGGAGAAATACTGACTTGCAAAAGAATATTCAATCCAATTTTCTTCCGAGAATTCTAGAAGGGAGTAATGGGAAGAAGGTTCTGGTTGTTCCTAAACGCACTCAGAAGTGGATACCAAAGAAAGTCAATAATGTTTTGAGTATGAAAAGGAATCATCTCCCAAAAAATTCCATGACTATGCAGAAGGCAGTATCCATGATGTTGGAACTTAAAAAGTTCTTTGGAAAGATGAATTTGTATATGAAAGGTTCTAAAAGCGATCTCTTTCATGATAATTGATCAGTTGTCAATCGACAAATATAATTTCACTTCCTTACTCAACTACAATAATGTAGAAAGTGGTAGGAAAGAGTTCGTATCCACAGGGAGGCCTTTGTTGTTATGCAATTTTCGGTTTCTAAGATAACCAAGGGGGTTTTTGTTTTAGCAAATCAAATAAAATAAAGTAAAGCAAAGTAAATAGTTGGAATAATCAATAAGGAGAAGATATTGGTCATGGGATAGTATCATTCACAAGCATGTATTTTTCATCATTGAATATAATTGATAATTTAATCTCTTATTTATTAAAAGTCCTAGAATACCTTGATCGCAAGAGTATCCCGCTAATTCCCTATTTTCATCACAACCACATTAAAAGATGCATATGTGAATTCTTCCTAGAAAGAAACCCAAAGTGTAAAAGCACAATTAAGTTTAACTCCCTAAAAGCTTTAAGATTTATGGAATAAGACTAATCAAAGCAAACAAACGTGTAAGAGCACTAATTTGTTTTAACCAAGGTTATGATTCATATGTGACTAGTAGGATCTATCACTACAAGCACTAACCACAATTATGCTACTTAAAATCAGGGACAAACAACTTTTACGTATTAAAAACCCTAATATAGCTCTAGAGATGAAATCAAATCGGATTGATCCCGGACTCAACCAATCAAACAATAAAAACCTAAAACACTATAAACCATGAATCATAAACAATAAAGTTGAGACAAAACTAATCCATAGACTCAAATAACATGCATTGAGAAATCAATTTTTATCCCATAACCAACAAGTGTATTTAGTTACTCATAATAATGGAGTTCATCATCATCATGATCAATAAAATAATAAAGAAGATGAAAGCAAAGCAAACCCTAGAAGTAGTTTTCTCCAAAGCTCCAAAAAGAATAATAAAACGTGATCCCAAAAGTTGTAGAAGTCTTCCTTTTATATCCCTTTGCTTTCCAAAATTAGGTCTAGTCTTCAAAGTCCATTAGATGAAAATCTGCATGGCCCAAAAGTGATAAAAAACCATGTAGAAACTCTGCCAAATTAGTTGCCGAAAAGTGGACGGAAGTTGGCCGGAGGGTCGTCGGAAATCGTCCGGAAAAATGTTCAGGTGACCGGAAAAGTCCGCACGGTCACCGGTCAACGGGTTAACTTGGTCAAGGAGTTAATCAACACGGTCAACGACCGATTCAAATCAGTTGACCCCTCAGTCAGAACCGAGTCAACTAGTCAAGTAGCTAACTGGGCTGACTTGTATGAGTTAGTGTTGGCCAAGGCCATTGCATAGGCCTTAACCTTGTGTTGCACCATCTTGGTCGGCCATAGTTTCTACCAACACCACTGCAACTCCACAAATCCCAGCATCTTGTAATCTTGCAGCTCAAAGCACATCAACAAGTTAAGACCAAACCCATCCACAACTTCTTTGAACACAACCATTCTTTCCATAATTCACAAGACTCATGTGCATATCCACCTTCAACAACACCAACTTCTCTTCCCTGCTATCTTCACTGAATTTCACTCATCTCAGCTCAAGCCACCAGTTGCAACATGATGGCTTGTAACTCAGCAGAACCACAACAACTGATACTCCTTTCTTTCTTCCATCTCAGTTGCAACCACCAGCTCAGCCTTTCCTCCTTGAACTGCACTGTTGCAGCCATCACATTCTCCTTTCTTGCTGGTTAACAACCATTCCAGCCAACAACTACTTGCTTGCAGTCCCAATCTTTCACAGCCATACAAACCACTGTTTCACCCTTGAAAACACACTCACACAGTACCCATTGCAGACCAATCCCCATTTACTCACCATCATTATAGCTTCACCATCTGAGACAACAACAGCAGATCCTCCTCTTCCTAAACCTTCAAGCATATGGTACCCATGGAGACAACATTAATCTTCACCAGAACTGTACCTGCAACAGCTACAGTTGCATCTCACTTAATCCATCACCTGCATATTCTCAATTACCACCATCTCCAATCTCATTCTATTACTGTTTGCATCTTCCATTTCAGCTTCTACTCTCACTAGCAGCAACATCAATCTGTAGCATACCCATCTATCTAATTCCTCTAGTCTAGCTACAATTTCTGCAGCATTAACTCAGACCAAACCAAACCAAACCCTGATTCATTCTTATCTCACAAATGCATCAGTTGTAGCTCTTTCTTCATCTGCTATTGTAGTGACAACACAATCGACTCGGCACCGAGCTGCATCATCTACACTTCATACCTCCCCTACATCTGGTGGCTTCATCATTCCATATTATTTACAGCAACAACGCCATTGTGACCATGGCAGTAACACCCATCTCTGACTGTTGCATCCTCTCCCTGTAACTTGAATCCAACACATACCCATGACCATCAGCACTTTCAGCTCATGCCTAATTTCTGGAACCCTAAATTCAATTTCAACGATCATCCACCATTATCTGTTCTCTGTAAAAGACTCAAACTCAAATTCTAACCAAAACCAAGATTCTAGTTCTTCATTTGGGATTCAAATCACTCACAAAACTCGATTTTAAGTGAACCCCTGTTGATTCATTCTCTGCAGTGTTTCTCTCAGATTAAATCTCTGAATTTCCCTCTGTGTCATTGATGAACAACACTTTCCACTCTCTGAGATCGACAACAATTAATCATTTTCCTCTTGATCTTGTAACAGCAGCAGCAACGAGATTACTCTTAATTTCAGGTGATAAAACAGCGGTAGCTGCTGCTTCTTTCTCTTCTCAGTTTTAGGAACAAATGATTGACCGAGAGAAAGAGAACTCTCGATTTAGGGTTGATGGGGATTGAGCTAATGATACCCGGTTTCCTCTGATAAGGTATAACCATATGGCAGCCCCTTAATTGTGAACTCAACTGGTTTTAGTATTCCTCCATTTCCTTGACCTACCAGTAGCAGCGGATTCATCTCAGTTCTTCTCACAATAAACCTTCTTCCTCTATGTAATTGCTCAGAATCACCACCACAATCTTCTCGTGTAATATATAGATTTAATTCGAACCAGTATTCACCACCGCTTCCATCATCTCCGATCAAAACTTCATGGATCACTCAATTACTCTCGACTGCGCCTCTATTTCCTCAAGTCTCTCAGTTTCAGACAGACACAACAATGAGGAGAATTCTCTAGGTTTTAGGGCTGTAATGAATAAAATTGATATTGGCACCCTGCACTCCTTGATAAGGGCCACAAAGTGATATTTGGCTTGTCAGTTTTAGAGGACTGACTTCCCACTCTGTTTTCTTGCTTAATTGTCAGTTGCACGGAATTGACGGATATTCTTCACCTCTTTTGCTGCATCACTTTAGTTGGCTCCAAGTATCACTCGTCGTGAATTGACCTTTTTTCCATTTACGTTCCAAATGTACGATTTCTTTCTCTTTTGCTCAAAAGGACTCCATTGCACCTAATAAATCAAAAAATAAACATAAGAGATGCAATTCACAAAGATAATAGCAAAGAAAGCATAAATACTAAATATAAAATTAGGTGTTTTACAGCACCTATCAAATTCCCCCACACTTAGACTTTGCTAGTCCTCGAGCAAATCAAACAAAACAATTCTAAAATACATACAACTCCGTGTCGTGGAGGCTACGGTCACTTTCAGCATAAATAACAAGCCTTTTGAACCCCTAGGTGTCCCTAGTGGACGAGTTATAGTCTCGTGAAGGTTTACAAGAGGTATGCCTACAAAACCTAATTTTCCAACTTACTAGTTCTCCGAAAAGATAGTATCCAACGCGCTAAGAAGACATAGAAATTCTGCACCCTAGCAATAAGAAGTTAGACACATAAATGAACACAGTCTCATCCTTAAAAGTTGAGAGAGAAATAACCATCCCTTCTCGAGAGAAAATCGGGTTCGGAGTGATCAAAAGTCTCGACTCTGCCTCACAAGAAAGGGTTTTATGATATTGCTCTCAATAATAAATAGCTCTTTATGGGTCACACATGTGTCCAGGTAGGAATGAAGAGAAAATCCTGCGACACCTTGAATGGTAGGAAGGTAAAAACCCTCCGAAGTTGAAAACCCACATCTTTTATCATTTTTAAAACCATTTTTTCTGACGATCTCTTAGAAAGGAAATCAACCACTTAACGAAGGTGGGAATATGCTTACTTACCTTGTTATCCGTTCGGCGTGCATTTAGCACCACTCTCACAGCATCCATAGAAACGTCTTCGGTTTTCAATACTTTTCTTCATCTTCGTCTTCGGTCTTCAACACTTGATGATAACTCTTAAACTTCGTTGAATCTTGAAAATGTGATTCTTTCCTCTAATTCCTTGTTGCTTGAAACTTCATTATGGATATTTCTTCTTTCATTGGCTTTATTGAATGAATACAAAACCAAAAATGAACTAAACAAACCAAAATATAATACAATGGATATTTATTTATTTTTTTGAGAAAATAAAATACAAACTAACAAATGAAAATGCAAAGGCCATGGTATGAGTAATTTACCACTCAATTCTTCACAATTTGTATGTCTTGATATCATAAACTTCTTGAATTCTCATCTTGATAATCTTCACTCTTGTACAATAGTCTTCGACTTGTAAAAAATTTGCTCCTTGTCTTGTTGCTTTACTTGAATCTGAAATCTGCTCATTTCTGTACCGTTGCTCATAAACCTTGAACGTCTTCAACTTTTCTTCGAATTTGTGATGCTCTTCTTGTTGATGATGATGGTGTTTCTGTGGACCCGTTGGTGTAGAGAGAGATAAAGTGGAAGGTGATAACTGCGAACAAGATTACAAGTGGTATGTAAGTTAGCAATTCGATGTCACCATTCATGATTGATAAAAATAGCACTCAAGAGATTAAAATAGTGCTTCTATGGTGGGAGGTTGGGTAGCTCACCATTCTACCCGGAGTTTACGTACGGTGACACACAAAAGCACATATTTAGACAGGTACAAAGAATTGAAGGTCGGTACCTCTCATAATGTAATATGGGTAGTCTCCAATATAGGGGATCATAAATCTAATACCGAATTCAATCTGCACCTTATTTTCCACTGGGATGGTTAAATCCAACTTTAACTCTCATACAAGTAAGAAACCCGATCACGTTCTCTGTCATCTCTAAGTTCAGTCACTCTTATGAGATTCTCGATGTAATCTTAGCGACATGTATACTATGTGACCCTAAACTAACTACGAGTTGGAGTTTCTTATTCACTAATTTACAAAAAAGTTGAAAAAAATGCATGAAAAAGGTACAAAGCAAAAGCTTAACTACTCCCCCACACTTAAACTTTACATTGTCCTCAATGTAAATTGAATCATCCAAAGTAAGTCAAGGTGGGAAATTCAAGACAATAAAAAAAAATTAAAATAAAACAAGACAAGAATACTGAAAAATAAAAAAAATAAAGGTAAAGATACAAAACCGGTGGGTTGCCTCCCACTTAGCGCTTGGTTTAAAGTCGGCAGCCCGACTCTCTCCTTGCTTTCTATGACTCCTCCAGAGGAAGTGCATCCAAAAAATTAACTCTTTCCACTACTTCGGAAGAGAAGTTCTCATAGTATGGTTTCAACCGGTTCCCATTAACTTTAAACTCCTTGCCTGTAGCAATACTACGAATTTCGACTGCACCATGAGAAAACACATTAGTAACAATAAAAGGTCCAATCTATCGTGACCTTAATTTACCCGGAAATAATTGCAAGCGAGAATTAAACAAAAGCACTTTCTGCCCAACACAAAATTGTTTTCTAGAAATCATATTATGATGAAATGCCTTAGTTTTCTCCTTGTAAATGTGTGAGCTTTCAAATGCATCATTGCGAAGCTCCTCTAGCTCTTGGAGTTGTAACTTCCTTTGCTTTCCAGCCCCATCCATCTCCATATTGAATTGCTTGATATCCCAAAACGCTTTATGCTCAATCTCCACGGGTAAGTGACAAGGTTTACCATACACAAGCCTAAAAGGAGACATCCCAATAGGTGTCTTGTATGCGGTTCTATAAGCCCACAAAGCATCATTAAGTCGCATGCTCCAATCCTTCCTTGATGGATTCACCGTCTTTTCAAGTATGGACTTCACCTCTCGGTTGGAAACTTCGGCTTGTCCATTCGTTTGTGGATGATAAGGTGTTGCAATCTTATGCGACACATTGTACTTCCTTAACAAGCTTTGCAAGAACTTGTTTTTGAAGTGAGAACCTCCATCGCTAATTATGGCCCTTGGAATTCCAAACCTTGCAAAAATATTTGCTTGCAAAAAATCTGAAACCACTTTAGAATCATTAGTTGGGGTGGCCTTAGCTTCCACCCATTTCGACACATAATCAACAACAAGTAAGATGTAAAAATTCCCATGAGAGTTGACAAAAGGACCCATAAAATCAATACCCCATACATCAAAAACTTCAATAAATTGAATAAAAGTTTGTGGCATTTGATTTCGAGCACCTAGATTGCCTTTTCTTTGGCACCTATCACAAGTTGTGCAAAATTTATGTGCATCCTTAAACAAGGTTGGCCAATAGAAACCGCTTTCAAGCACCTTGTGAGCGGTTTTCTTACTCCCAAAATGTCCTCCGCAATCATAAGAGTGACAAAAAGACAATATAGAGTTAAATTCATATTCGGGAATGCACCTACGTAATACTTGGTCGCTACCTTGTTTCCACAAATAAGGGTCATCCCATATGTATTGGTTACCTAACCTTTTAAGTTTGTCCCTCTCAGCACGAGACAAGTCCTTAGGGATTTGTTTATAAACTAAGTAATTAACAATATCCGCATACCATGGTTCTCCAAGGGCAATTGAGAATAGTTGCTCATCCGGGAAGCTTTCACGCAATGGGATAACTTCCTTGTCCACAGCAAGTCGGCTCAAATGATCCGCAATGGTGTTCTCAATTCCTTTCTTGTCTTTGATTTCAATATCAAACTCTTGCAAGAGAAAATCCATCGTATGAGCCTCGGTTTCGCCTCTTTCTTTGTAAGCAAGTATCTAAGTGCTGCATGATCAGAAAAGACAACAACTTTTGTACCAATTAAATAAGAGCGAAACTTTTCTAAAGCAAAAACAATGGCCAATAACTCTTTTTCAGTAGTGGTGTAGTTTTGTTGGGCCTCATTTAACGTTCTAGAAGCATAATAAATGGCATGAGGAAACTTCCCCACACGCTGCCCAAGTACTGCACCAACCACGTAGTCACTTGCATCACACATGAGCTCAAAAGGCTTGCTCCAATCTGGTGGTTTAATGATAGGGGCTGAAATCAAAATATCTTTCAAGCGATTGAATGCCTCCATACACTTTTCATCAAAGTTAAAAACCACATCCTTTTGCAATAAGTTACAAAGTGGTGATGCTATCTTGGAAAAGTCCTTGATGAACCTACGATAAAAACCTGCGTGTCCAAGAAAAGAACGTATCTCCCTCACCGTAGTGGGAGGGGTTAGAGCACGAATAAGGTCAATCTTAGATTTATCAACTTCCAAGCCTTTAGAGGATATTACATGGCCTAAAACTATGCCATGAGTTACCATAAAATAGCACTTCTCCCAATTTAGCACAAGGTTTGTTTCAACACATCGTTCAAGGATTAAAGACAAGTTGTCCAAGCAAAGGTCAAATGAATCACCAAAGACACTAAAATCGTCCATGAACACTTCGATTATGTTTTCAACATATTCTGAAAAGATACTCACCATACACCTTTGGAAAGTAGCTGGAGCATTGCACAAGCCAAAAGGCATCCTTCTATAAGCAAAAGTACCGAAAGGACAAGTGAAAGTGGTTTTCTCTTGGTCCTCCGGTGCTATCACAATCTGATTATAACCTGAATAGCCATCAAGGAAGCAATAGTAAGAGTGTCCAGCTAAACGTTCAAGCATTTGATGAATAAAAGGTAAAGGAAAGTGATCTTTTCTAGTAGTGGCATTCAATTTCCTATAATAAATACAAACTCTCCAACCGGTTTGCACACGAGTTGGGACAAGTTCATTCTTATCATTCTCCACTACCGTCACACCTGATTTCTTTGGTACTACTTGTACCAGGCTTACCCACTTGCTGTCGGATATGGGGTATATAACACCCACTTCCAAAAGCTTGAGTATCTCCTTTTTCAAAAATTCCATCATGGGAGGGTTCAAACGACGTTGCGCTTCCATTGTAGGCTTTGCATCATCCTCCAAACGAATCTTATGCATACAAACGGCAGGGCTTATACCCTTGATATCAGCGATTGTGCATCCAATGGCCGTCTTGTACTTCCTTAGCACCCTTAGAAGTTGTTGCTCCTTTAATTCACTAAGCTAGTTAGAAACAATCACAGGTAACTCTTCCTTGTCACCCAAGTACAAGTACTTTAAGTGACTTGGAAGAGGTTTCAATTCTAATTTTGGAGATTTAACAATAGATGGTAAAAGTTTTTCATCACTGCATGGTAAAGAAATAAAAGAGATATTATGAGTTTCCGGGCATCCTTGTAGTGAACTAAGATCACCAAGGGCTTCCTTGACTTCATTACCACACTCTACACCATTATCCATGGATGTAGTTAAAACGGTTTCCAAAGCATCGCCACCATTCAATTCAAACACTTGTTGTGCTAATGTATCCATAACATCAATAGAGAAACAAGAGTGGACGTCACTAGGATATCTCATCGTCTCAAAAATGTTGAAACGTATTATTTCTCCATCAAACTCCATAGTTACCGTTCCCTTATCCACATCAATAATGGTTTTCGCCGTTTTCATGAAGGGACGCCCCAGTCGCAATGGAAGAGATGAGTCCGGTGAACCTTCATTCAAATCTAACACACAAAAGTCAGCTGGAAATACAAGTTGATTAACCTGTACAAGAACATCCTCAACAATACCCATTGGGTAAACATTAGAGCGATCGGCTAATTGGAAAACAATTCCAAACTTTTTAAGAGGACCAAGATCAAGTGAATTATATATGGACGCAGGCATAACATTAACGGATGCACCTAAATCTAGCATTGCTTTGTTAAATGTAGTGTTACCAATAGTGACGGGAATGTCAAAGCTACCTGGATCCTTGCATTTCAGTGGGAGTTTATGTTATAAGATTGTCGAAGCATTCTCTCCCACACTTAGCACTTCATTATCTTGGAGCTTTTTATTATTGGTACACAAGTCCTTTAACACCTTTGCATACTTTGGAATTTTCTTTATAGCATCTATGAGGGGTATGTTCACATGAATCTTCCTTAACACGTCCAAAATCTCCTTTTCTAGTTCCTCCATTTTGGATTTTGCAAATCTGCGAGGGAAAGGTAAAGGAGGAACATAAGTAGGAATAGGAGTTTTAGAGTTAGGAATCGGTACCTCGGTTGTTTGGGGAATTTCATCCCTCTTTTCCTCCAACACCGGCTCCTTGGGTGTTTCCACCTTGCCCGAATCAGTAACTTCAGGTTGCACAAGTTGTGTACCGCTTCTCAACGTAATTGCATTGACACCCTCTGTTGGGTTAATAGGTTGAGAAGGGAGTTTCCCACTATTTTGTGCTTTCAATTTGTTTATCTCAATCGCCATGGATCCCATTTGTGTCTGCAACTCCTTAATAACGCTCTTAGTCTCTTGTTGGCTCTCTTGAAACATGGTACCAATGCCTTGCATCATCTATTGAAATTTTGCATCAATATCCGAACCTTGACCTTGCATTGATTGTTGTGGTTGCTGAAATTGTTGTTGTTGTGGTTGAAATCCACTTGGACGGTTGAAAGTAGGTTGTTGAACCGCTCCTTGCTTGTTGGCATAGCTAAAATTTGGGTGGTCTCTCCATCCCGGATTGTAAGTGTTGGAGTAGGGATCATACCGTCTTTGCTGATTTGGGAAGATCACATTAGCTTGTTCATTGGAGTCTTCATACCCTTGAGAAGAACTTGGTATCACCACGCTGCAACTTGTTGCAACATTTCTGTCACGTTACCCATTTGTTTACGAAGTTCCTCTACCTCGCTCACTTCACTTACTCTCCTTAAGAGCACGTCCGAACCACGACTCAAGAATTGTTGGGAGTTTGCTGCCATGTTCTCAATCAACTCTCTAGCTTGTGCCACCGTTTTGTTCACTAGTGCACCACCACCCGCAGCGTCAAGAAGATTCCTATCACTTGAATTGAATCCTTCATAGAAGTATTGGATGATCATTGCATCGCTGAATTGATGGTGAGGACAGCTTGCCACCAATCTCTTGTATCGTTCCCACCATTCATATAAGGATTCTCCCACATTTTGCTTCATACCGCAAATCTCTTTGCGAATTTGAGTAGCCTTGGATGCTGGAAAATACCTCTCTAGAAAGAGTTTCTTCAACCCATTCCATGTTGTGATACTTCCGGGAGGTAAATAACACAACCAATCCTTAGCATTATCCATCAAAGAGAATCGAAAAACTTTCAACATTGCACCATCCGCTTCAACATCCGCTGTAAGCATGGCCGTGACAATGGTGTGGAAGTCCATAAGATGTTTGTTTGGGTCTTCATTCACCATTCCATGGAACTTGGGTAATTCTCTAAGCAACCCCGACTTGATCTCAAAAGTAGAATTTGATTGAATACACCCTTGTTGTGTATCCAACTTGTGAGAAGCCAAGTCCTTGAGTGTACGATTTGCATCACCAATTGCTTCTTCTTCTTCTTCTTCAAAAGGTGGTTCTTGTTCAACCGGTACCTCTTGTTGTAACTCTTCTTCCACTGTTAGCTCTTGTTCTTCCGTTGTACCTTGACTTGGTTGGAGTATTGTGCCTCTTCGAGTGTCTATTCCGCACCTTGGATAGTTCCAATATTTAGAAGACGGGGATTAGGTACCTGAAAACAATTCTCACAAACAAGTAAGAAACAAGACAAGAAACAAAAAGCAAATATGGAAGCAAAAATACTGAAAAGAAACTAAAAACTTAATAACAAGTCGATGCCTCCCCTGCAGCGGCGCCAAAATTTGATCGGTTGTCAATCGACAAATATAATTTCACTTCCTTACTGAACTACAATAATGTAGAAAGTGGTAGGAAAGAGTTCGTATCCACAGGGAGGCCTTTGTTGTTATGCAATTTTCGGTTTCTAAGATAACCAAGGGGGGTTTTTGTTTTAGCAAATAAAATAAAGTAAAGAAAAGTAAATAGTTGGAATAATCAATAAGGAGAAGATATTGGTCATGGGATAGTATCATTCACAAGCATGTATTTTTCATCATTTAATAGAATTGATAATGTAATCTCTTATTTATTAAAAGTCCTAGAATACCTTGATCGCAAGAGTATCCCGCTAATTCCCTATTTTCATCACAACCACATTAAAAGATGCATATGTGAATTCTTCCTAGAAAGAAACCCAAAGTGTAAAAGCACAATTAAGTTTAACTCCCTAAAAGCTTTAAGATTTATGGAATAAGACTAATCAAAGCAAACAAACGTGTAAGAGCACTAATTTGTTTTAACCAAGGTTATGATTCATATGTGACTAGTAGGATCTATCACTACAAGCACTAACCACAATTATGCTACTTAAAATCAAGGACAAACAACTTTTACGTATTGAAAACCCTAATATAGCTCTAGAGATGAAAGCAAATCGGATTGATCCCGGACTCAACCAATCAAACAATCAAATCCTAAAACACTATAATCCATGAATCATAAACAATAAAGTTGAGACAAAACTAATCCATAGAATCAAATAACATGCATTGAGAAATCAACTTTTATCCCATAACCAACAAGTGTATTTAGTTACTCATAATAATGGAGTTCATCATCATCATGATCAATAAAATAATAAAGAAGATGAAAGCAAAGCAAACCCTAGAAGTAGTTTTCTCCAAATCTCCACAAGAATAATAAAACGTGATCCCAAAAGTTGTAGAAGTCTTCCTTTTATATCCCTTTGCTTTCCAAAATTAGGTCTAGTCTTCAAAGTCCATTAGATGAAAATCCGCATGGCCCGGAAGTGATAAAAACCATGTAGAAACTCTGCCAAATTAGTTGCCGAAAAGTGGACTGAGGGTCGCCGGAAATCGGCCGGAAAAATGTTCAGGTGGCCGGCAAAGTCCGCCCGGTCACCGGTCAACGGGTTAACTTGGTCAAGGAGTTAATCAACACGGTCAACGACCGATTCAAATCAGCTGACCCGTCAGTCAGAACCGAGTCAGCTAGTCAAGTAGCTTACTGGGCTGACTTGTCTGAGTTAGTGTTGGCCAAGGCCGTTGCATAGGCCTTAACCTTGTGTTGCACCATCTTGGTCGGCCATAGTTTCTACCAACACCACTGCAACTCCACAAATCCCAGCATCTTGTAATCTTGCAGCTCAAAGCACAACAACAAGTTAAGACCAAACCCATCCACAACTTCTTTGAACACAACCATTCTTTCCATAATTCACAAGACTCATGTGCATATCCACCTTCAACAACACCAACTTCTCTTCCCTGCTATCTTCACTAAATTTCACTCATCTCAGATCAAGCCACCAGTTGCAACATCATGGCTTGTAACTCAGCAGAACCACAACAACTGATACTCCTTTCTTCCTGCCATCTCAGTTGCAACCACCAGCTCAGACTTTCCTCCTTGAACTGCACTGTTGCAGCCAACACATTCTCCTTTCTTGCTGGTTAACAACCATTCCATCCAACAACTACTTGCTTGCAGTCCCAATCTTTCGCAGCCATACAAACCACTGTTTCACCCGTGAAAATACACTCACACAATACCCATTGCATACCAATCCCCATTTACTCACCATCATTATAGCTTCACCATCTGAGACAACAGCAGCATCTCCTCCTCTTCCTAAACCTTCAAGCATATGGTACCCATGGAGACAACATTAATCTTCACCAGAACTGTACCTGCAACAGCTGCAACTGCATCTCACTTAATCCGTCACCTGCATATTCTCAATTACCACCATCTCCAATCTCATTTTATTACTACCTGCATCTTCCATTTCAGCTTCTACTCTCACTAGCAGGAACATCAATCTGTAGCATACCCATCCATCTAATTCCTCCAGTCTATCTACAATTTATGCAACATTAACTCAGACCAAACCAAACCCTGATTTATTCTTATCTCACAAATTCATCAGTTGTAACTCTTTCTTCATCTGCTATTGTAGTGACAACACAATCGACTCGGCACCGAGCTGCATCAGCTACACTTCATACTTCCCCTGCATCTGGTGGCTTCATCATTCAACATTCTTTACATAAATAACGCCATTATGACCATGGAAGTAACACCCATCTCTCACTGTTGCATCCTCTCCCTGTAACTTGAATCCAACACATACCCATGACCATCAACACTTTCATCTCAGGCCTAATTTCAGGAACACTAAATTCAATTTCAACAGCAATCCACCATTACCTTTCTCTGTAAAAGACTCAAACTCAAATTCTAACCAAAACCAAGATTCTAGTTCTTCATTTGGGATTCAAATTACTCATAAAACTCGATTTTAAGTGAACCCCTGTTGATTCATTCTCTGCAGTGTTTCTCTCAGATTAAATATCTGAATTTCCCTCTGTGTCATTGATGAACAACACTTTCCACTCTCTGAGATCGAAAACAATTAATCATTTTCTTCTTGATCTTGTAATAACAGCAACAACAACGAGATTACTCTTAATTTCAGGTGATAAAACAGCGGTAGCTGCTGCTTCTTTTTCTTCTCAGTTTTAGGAACAAATGATTGACCGAGAGAAAGAGAACTCTCGATTTAGGGTTGATGGGGATTGAGATAATGATACCCGGTTGCCTCTGATAAGGGATAACCATATGGAAACCCCTTAATTGTGAACTCAACTGGTTTTAGTATTCCTCAATTTCCTTGACCTACCAGTAGCAGCGGATTCATCTCAGTTCTTCTCACAATAAACCTTCTTCCTTTCTGTAATTGCTCAGAATCACCACCACAATCTTCTCGTGTAATATATAGATTTAATTCGAACCAGTATTCACCACCGCTTCCATCGTCTCCAATCAAAACTTCATGGATCTCTCAATTACTCTCGATTGCGCCTCTATTTCCTCAAGTCTCTTAGTTTCAGACAGACACAACAATGAGGAGAATTCTCTAGGTTTTAGGGATGTAATGAATAAAATTGATATTGGCACCCTGCACTCCTTGATAAGGGCCACAAAGTGATATTTGGCTTGTCAGTTTTAGAGGACTGACTACCCACTCTTTTTTCTTACTTAATTGTCAGTTGCACGGAATTGACGGATATTATTCACCTCTTTTGCTGCATCACTTTAGCTGGCTCCAAGTATCACTCGTCGTGAATTGACCTTTTTGCCATATACGTTCCAAATGTACGATTTCTTTCTCTTTTGCTCAAAAGGACTCCATTGCACCTAATAACTCAAAACTAAACATAAGAGATGCAATTCAGAAAGATAATAGCAAACAAAGCATAAATACTAAATATAAAATTAGGTGTTTTACAACACCTATCAATAATCCAAAAGTCACTTGTGGTGAGCAAGACATTGTTCACCTCAACACAACTTGATTGTGTTGTAAGTGCATCCTCGCCAAGGAATTCCCTGCTATGTATATGGTGAGGGAAGCATGGAAATATGGGCACACAAATTATGTTCGGTAAGGCTGTAAACCGGTATGCATACTGGCCTGTTGTTGATGGTGGTTTTTAGCTTAGGGCGAAAACTGTAAAAGTATGTCTACCTGACCCGGCATCAGAAGCAGTATACCTTGATATATCTATATTCCGCAGGGAATTTGGAGAATATATCAGAATCCGATGAGTGCCTATGTCTCTCTTCATATTATATTGGAACTCAAGCTCCAAGATGAATTGTTCACTATTATAGAGCCTAATGTGTGTTTTAAGATCCTAGCTGCATTACTCACTAATGCCGGATCCCACCTAGTATTTTCCTATGCTATGTTCCCCAGATGAACTCTCAATATTGGGATGACATGCCGATTAATGTTCACTCGCAATAGAGTAGCACGAATCTCCCGAAGTGTCAGTATTGAGATCTGCATGAAAGTACTCACACAGGCTGCGCCACTCTCTGATAAAGAGATTTTTCGTGTCAACGTGCTTTTTAATTAAAATTTAGCGCGATCGAACGCGCTTAAATTCCTTAAGGAAAATCTAGACTGTTCGTATCAGTCTTTAAAAATGATCACGGCCACACGACTTGTCCACGCAATTCAACAGGCCTAGCCTACTTCTAGTGGAACTAGGTGGTCATCATGATGACTACCGGCGGGCCCACTAACATCCCAGCCGATCAGACTCTATCTAGTACACCCGCGACACCTTTGAACACTAACCCTAACATGGGTGATCGCGCTATTGAAAAATAGCTCAAACGAGCTAAGACCGACCAAAAAGGTCACAAAAAAATCACGACCTCCCAACTTAGCTAGCCTACTTGGACGGCTTAGATCCTCTTTGGGTACTGGAGTGTTCAGCGGCGACCCAACTCCACCCTCAGACGATCGACTTGCTCATAGCAAGAACAGAACGCATCAAATCGCTGGCCCAAAGTAGGGTGAACGCACCGTTTTGAAACCCTAAGTTGCGTTGCGGCGATATGCTATTGTCGCAAATCGATCACAACCATCCATCTTCGCCACCAAATCAAGTGTCTTAGATTCAATCTCAGGCGACCCGAAAGTGTTAGTGTGCTCACTGGCAACCCATCTTTGCACATGATCGATCGACCTGTTCGAACTAACGTTCAGTGCTTTGAATCGCTCGCCCAAAAGAGGGTTGGACGCGCGTCCCCTAAACCCTAAATTACATCAACGACGATATGTAACTGCCGCAGATCATCTCGTCTATCCAACTTCGCTAGCCTATTTGAATGGTGTAGATTTATTTTCACAAAACCAACAGGGTAGCATTGTGATTTCCGGCCACCCCTCCTCCACAGGGATTGATCGACCAAGTGATAGCTCGCCTATAAGGTCCTCAAACGATCACCAAAAGGTGTCCAGTCGTGCTACTTCTTTAAGACGCTCAATTCGCGACTGATTCAATCGAGCACTAAAGCATTGATGCTTCCTGCACGATTATTTTTCAGCTGCTTGTTTGAAAGCGATGCTTTATATATATCGATTATAAGCGATGTTATGCAAATATTGATTTCACAAAATAACTTATTAAAAGCAATATGTGCTGATTTTAGCGGCGAGTTTCATGATTTGACCCATTCACTCGAGACATCAAACATGTCACAAACTGGGGGATGCTCACTGGGGTATTGGTCTGGCAGCTTACAGCGTGCGGCGTGCAACGCTCCCATTACGAGAAAGTGTCAGGAAAGGACGGACGGTTAACAATAATGAGAGTAATAAGTGAAAGTGTGATCAGTCTTCCCTCATAACGGAAACACGATGATCACCACTTTCCTCACAACTCCACTTCTCCACTACTTAACTTCCTCCACTTCCTATGAGATCAGGGTGCGCTCAATGACTTGTATAAATAGGTTTTCAACCTATTTCAAAAGAACACAAGTGTTATCAACACAGGTAGCCAGAAACCGTTTTCTGATTCAAGTCATAAAACAACCACACCTTCATGATTCAACATTCTGATCTCAGACACCTTCTTCTCTTCCCTCCCTAAGATCAACCCTTCTCCTTCACCTTGTGACCAAATTGAATCTGGAACTGCCGTTTCTTGGTTTAGGCCAGAGTCTTACAGATTGATCTCTCGAAAATCTAAAAGTACTCATGTGTAGTGCATTTGTTTAGGGTTTGAATTCGTTTCTCATCAACACACCCAAATTTACCAAAAACAGCAGAATCAGTTTTTACCCCAAAACAACTGGCGACCACAGTGTGAGATTTATCTCTCGGTTGTAAAATCAATTTTCAATTTTATTTCAATTTTCTAAAATTCAAGATGGTGGATCTTAGGTATGGATCAGTGATGTGGTTTTTTAAGTGGTAAATAAAGTTCGTTCAACTCGGACTTGTGTAGACTTAATTTCAGACTTAATAATAGAAAACAATAAAAATAAAGAAAATATATACACAAGGTTTGTCACAATATCGAGAGATTACTGAGACTCAGGATTCCACCAAACCTCATACCATGTGGTTCAAAAATCAATTCTTAGACAATTATAGCTCTTGTTTATTGACTCTAATTCTTTGCCAGGGTAGATTTTAAAAAGATTAACTATAAATCACTAGCATGATGCATCAAAAGCACTTAGACCAAGCATACATCATCATACGACTTCACAACTAATTAAGAAAAATCATAAAACGATTAAATTAATGCAAAAAGTCATAAAATGAATTAAATATAATTACCACACGTATGAAATATGGCCTCCTCCGTCATCCCAATGTTGGGGTTTAGCTCCTCATATCAATCATGATCTCAAAATATGTGTTTGTTGCTCAAAAGATGATTAAAAGAGTGAAAGGTAATAACACAGACTGTTTGCAACAGTGTATTGGTGTTGCAAAACAGCTGTGACAATGTAACTGTTACGGAAAAACTGTTGCTTTGTAACTGATTTTAAGACTGCCCTGAACGGCTTAATGTTCTTCAGCTGTTAAACATCGACAGATTTTTGCGACTGTCTACTGAGGGTCAATGTTCTTCAGCTCTTCTTCTTCAACAGCAGCAGCAGAAACAGAGTTTGGTAAAGCTATGATTTCTTCTTCTCTGGCTCTCCTTAGGTTCCCAAACTCTCGACACCTCTTCTATATGACCCAAGACATCTATTTATATCAAAAATACTGATTAAATCTCTCCCAAATATTCCAAAATCTCTTTCCTTCTATTCACGGCCAAGTTGCGACAATTTCTTGTTTTAGGATTTATACGCGTTTCTGAGCTTTCCTTTTTATTCTAAACTCTTCCTTAGATGGATACAAATCTTTGGGAAGGTTTACAGTGTTTTAATCACTATAAAATTCCCTAAAACAGGTCACACACGTGACTTTTCATATTTTCTTGTTGTGAGAAAAATCCGTCGTTTGAGCCCAATCTAATCGATTTAAACACCCATATCAGATTCCTAGACCCATAAGAAGTCTATCCTATGAAAATCAGAGGTTTAGTCGACCTCAAACTCCTCCAAATCACGATTGCCAAAACTGCTCTTTAACTACACTTTTTTCCCCGCCAAAATCCTTTATTTGAATGTTGAAGATGGTTGCCCCTTATCCAGAGTAGGGGTGCGATTAGCAGATGTCTGGAAATGGGATGCCCCTTAGTAATTTGGTTACCCCTTATCCAAAGTGAGGGTCCGAATAGCAAATGTCCTCCCATGAACGCAAAAAACACTTTTCGAGCCAATTTCGCCGCAAAATCTTATTTTTCCAAAAACACCTACAAAGACATAAAAAGCCAAAATAAATACAAAATCGAGCACTAACAATATATACAATTGAGATTATATCAGACACAAAAATGTGTCTATCAAATACCCGCAAACCTATTATTTGCTAGTCCTCGAGCAAAAATAAAATATAAATAAAATCCTAACTCACTGTCGCAGGCATCGTCGATTGCATTTAGTGTATGCAATAAGCCTTTAAACCCCTAGGTGTCCCTAGTGGCGGAGTGTTTTCTCCGGAGGGCTTAACAGAGGTATACCCACAAAACTTTTATACTCCATACCCTAGCTATCTACACAGAACCTTGGAAGGCACTAAAGAATCTCCTTGGTTGGCATACTTATTGACTACAGGAGGAAGTACCCTGATGCGAAATTCCAATTGTTGTACACGAGTTTGCACTGAAGCATACTAAAATTCATATGAAGTGACAGAGCTCTACTCAGATAGTCGCACTATGGACATCAATATCCGGAGTCAAAACTAATCACATGGATAGATCAAGAAGATGGATATAGAAAAACATAGATGGTTTTGATGTTTACTAGGTGAACGGTGTTTCTCATATCTCTCTGAAGGCCTCCGCCAAAATGAACCTATCCTAATGGACTGAGATATCGGTCTAACTAATATCAACACACTGGCATATAAAAGGGTACCAGTGGTCGATAATCGTAACTCTAGGTCAACACAACTGGCATATACAAGGGTTCCAGTGGTCGACTTTATTGAATTTATTCCAGTTGGTCTGATGGTCTGGTCTTTTTTTTTTTTATCTCAATCACTCTAATTCACCCTAGCATTGGTAACAACTTGAATCGTGAGCCCCACCTAATCACTTAGAGAAACATAGTTTAAAAACAAAACAAAATAAAAACAGAAGTGAAAAGGACTCAACGAGATATGGTGAAACTATCATGTTATTTATAACACCTGAGCTATGTGCTTTTACGAATAGACTCTTTAGATGTTGCCATCTAGTCAGATTGGTTCCTCAACTCCTACAACCAAAATGCTTCCATCCACTTAGATTGGTCAGTGCCATCCTTAATAGGGATAAATTTCTAGGCTCTGGAGTTTATTTATTGCAACGAAAAGGTAACAAAAAGTTCTACCCCGACCCCAAACTTAAATCTAACATTGTCCTCAATGTTTCTAATCAAAGAACAGTACCAAAAATATAAGTAACATGAGGAAATAGTAAAGAGAGAAGTAGGAAAGATAGTACCTGGGTGAAGTGTAACCAAAAACCTACAAAAATATTATACAACATACAAAATCGCCTCGATGGTCAATCAAGGTAAACAGGGTCCTCCTGAGGGACCTCCTCAACATCACCTGTAGGAAAAGGCTCTAAAAAGGGCTTCAATCGCTGACCGTTAACCTTCGAAGAACTACTACCATCTGGTGTCTCAATCTCAACAGCGCCATGAGGAAAAACAGTACGGACCACAAAAGGACCGGTCCACCGAGAGCGCAACTTCCCGGGGAATAGATGCAAACGAGTGTCATACAGAAGAACTTTTTGACCTGGAGAAAATGACTTTCGTAAAATATTCCTATCATGCACAAGTTTCATTTTGTTCTTATACTCCTTAGCACTATCGTATGCATCTCTAAGAATCTCGTCCAACTCATTGAGATGGAGCTTTCTTTGAGCTCCTGCCTTGTAAAGTGAAAAGTTTAAGTTCTTAATAGCCCAATAGGATCGATGCTCTAACTCAACATGCAGGTTACATGCCTTTCCAAACACTAAACGATAAGGTGACATTCCAATGGGTGTCTTAAACGCAGTACGGTAAGCCCACAAGGCATCAGTAAGCCTCGACGACCAGTCTTTCCTATTTGGATTAACTGTTTTCTCTAGAATACCTTTCATTTCCCTATTGGAAACCTCTGCCTGACCACTAGTCTGAGGGTGATATGGGGTTGCTACTTTATGGGTAATACCGTATTGTTTCATTAAAGAGCAAACGGTCTATTACAAAAGTGTGAAACTCCATCACTAATTATAGCTCGCGGCGTACCAAAACGTGTAAGTATATTCTCTTTCAAAAACTGGACTACGACCCTGTGGTCATTCGTTTTGCACGGAACCTCCTCAACCCACTTAGACACATAGTCTACAGCGACAAGTATGTAAAGATAACCAAACAAAATAGGAAATTTACCCATAAAATCAATGCCCCACACATCAAAGACCTCAATCACTAAAATAGGGTTCAACGGAATCATATTTCTACGGAAAATCTCTCCCAAATATTCCAAAATCTCTTTCTTTCTCTTCACGGCCAAGTTGCGACAATTTCTTGTTTTAGGATTTCTACGCGTTTCTGAGCTTTCCTTTTTATTCTAAACTCTTCCTTAGATAGATACAAATCTTTGGGAAGGTTTACAGCGTTTTAATCACTCTAAAATTCCCTAAAACATGTCACACACGTGACTTTCCATATTTTCTTGTTGTGAGAAAAATCCGTCGTTTGAGCCCAATCTAATCGATTTAAACACCCATATCAGATTCCTAGACCCATAAAAAGTCTATCCTATGAAAATCAGAGGTTCAATCGACCTCAAACTCCTCCAAATCACGATTTCCAAAACTGCTCTTTAACTACACTTTTTTTCCCGCCAAAATCCTTTATTTGAATGTTGAAGATGGTTGCCCCTTATCCAGAGTAGGGGTGCGATTAGAAGATGCCTGGAAATGGGATGTCCCTTAGTTATTAGGTCACCCCTTATCCAAAGTGAGGGTATGAATAGCAAATGTCCTCCCATGAACGCAAAAAAACACTTTTCGAGCCAATTTCGCCGCAAAATCTTATTTTTCCAAAAACACCTACAAAGACATAAAAAGCCAAAATAAATACAAAATCGAGCACTAACAATATATACAATTGAGATTATATCATACACAAAAATGTGTCTATCAATCAGTGACAGATCCCGATGTCACTGGCGCTGACAACACTCATGGAATCAACATTCCTGCCGGTGACACCAATGTACCACGTGTCAGCACGATCAACGCATCTCGTGGTACTACATCCTCAACCACCAACACCAGCAGTGCAGGAAACATTCCCTCAGGCGTGACACCTCCAATCACCGGATCCAGAGTTGCTGCCGCCACCCCCAACGTTTCTTAGAGCGTAATTCCCCAATCGTGCTACTGCCACTCCCCCAGCAGTTAGAGAGACCGGAGGAGCCAGAGGCCAACCCCCTATTACCACTGTCGATTTGATGGAAAGACAAGAAGTTCTTGCTAAGGCTCAGACAGACATGGCTACAACTCAGAAAGAGGTACTCACTTTCCTTAAGACGCTAACGGAGCGGATACCACAAAAGTTGTGTCAACCTATGGAGCCAATAAGGAGTACTTTCAACACTCCTGGCGCAAACACTTCAACAGGGCGTGCCTTCATAGATGAAGAAGTTCGTGTTGCTCAAGGTAAAGGAATCATCCGTCCAACTTCGTCACACATGAGTATCTGGAGCGTCTCCTCCAAAATCGAGGCAAGGAAAACCTGGTGGACATGCACCAGCACTAACTTCCGTATCCTCCTGATGTGCAAAGAGTTCCTCTCCCGAGAGGATACTCTTATCCTCAATTTTCCCTTTATGATGGTACTGGTAATGCTCGTGAACACATCTCTCGCTTTATGAAATCACTAGGAGAGTACGAATACAATCACGTCCTCCGCCTGAAAGAGTTCTCAAAGTCGCTTACCGGAAGGGCATACTCCTGATATAATAACATTGCACCAAACAACATATCAACTGGTGTGAGATGATAACCGTTTTCTACAAGAAATATTTCCTCGTGTCCGAGCAAATACCCTTTTCAGACTTGGGGAGAATGTTCCAAAGAAACAATGAGCATCCAAATGATTACGTCAAGAGATTCAGGATTCAGACGCTAGATTGTCACGACCCAAATGTGACTGAACAACAGTTGGTAGAGTCATGCATTAACGACATGGTGACCGTATATCGCGCTACTGGAGAACTTGCATTTCCAAACTTTTTGTGAACTTCATAAAGCTGCTAAGTGCTCGGCCACGACAGCACCGACATTATTGGAGAGAACCAGACCTGCCAGAAACGAAGATGCACGTGAGACTCGAGGAAGCAGGCGTCTCATAAATAAACAATATAATGTTGGACCCTCTGTAAGTGTAGTGGGTTAAGGAGGAAAGAGAAAAGCTCCAGTGGCGGAACAACAACCCAAACGAGCAGCACCAGCTGTGATAGACCGGAAAATTATGCCTTTGGCGCGTTGACCCTAGGCCGTAACTTCCCCAATGCGCCGTGATGAAGCTACGATCCGGGCCTCAAAGATAGGCAAATGCACGTCCATTTTCCTTCGCAGGCATGCTCGTGGAGCATGATGCAACTAAATTAGCTTCCACGTCGTTCCAACTTACCCTTGTTCCGCGAAGGGTTTATTAAGAAAACAAAAACCTTCCTAAAATGGCAAAAACGACCCTTGGAGGCCCTAAACGATGGAATTTGGCTAAATTATGGTGACCATGTGGATGTATATATCAACATGTCTTGATATTTGGGCCGTTCCCATCAAAATGGACCCCTCTTGAGCTAAATTACGACACTTGGGTTTTTAGCCTATGTCGAACGCCTTGATAGGAAGTATGAGCATCCCGTGAATGGAATGCAACTTTCCTCATCAAGTTTGTCCACAATCATCTGTTGTATCGCATCACCGAGCTTAGATGATATGAGTGTCCAATGTGCCGTAATCATCTCCCAAATAGATGATATGAGCGACAAAGTGCTGGACCGGCAATGCTACAACTCATTGCGGCTGCCTACGTACCCTTACCTACTCTAAAGGGATCAAGCACAGACCGTAGTTCATCCCAAAGAACAGAAACTTAATCCAACTCATTTGCATGGTCGTGGCCAAGCTATAATAGTAATGGCCTAGTCCGTATAGGTTGTTCCATCAAAATGCATCCAAGTGATGAACACTTGGTCTGCGACATGGCATAGTGGTTCCCATGCTTAACATGCTCCATTTGTAAGGCCACACATCTATAAATGAGGCCTAAGCATCATTTATACTCTTCCGGCTAAGCTGTGAAGCTTACTTGGTGCATAGTCCTCATATGCACCATCAACCAACTACCCCTCCGTATATATGTTAATTTGACATTTTTACAACTCAAATCGGGGGAGCAAAAATCATTCATCAACTCCCCAGGCCATGATGGCTGCACCTTACCATTCTTGCCAACTGTGATGTATGGCCGTAATGGCGGTACATTTAGTTATGGATCATAGGCCAGTTTCAATGTCCGGCCATGACGGCTGAACATTTACTGAGCCATGTCCCGCAAGGGCCGTGATGGCTGTACTTCCGTCTTTGGCCCATAGGCCACTCCAATGTCCAGCCGTGATGGTTGTACATCTCTAAGGCTATCTCACTTGGTGCATGGTCCGTATATGCACCTTCAACCAAGTACCCCTCCCTATATATGTTAACTTGACATTTTTACAACTTGAATTGGGGGACCCAAAATCATTCATCAACTCCCCATTTTATTATTCATGGTCGTTGCCATATATTTTCGAATAAGCGGCCAAGATGGCTATCCACTGCCAATGCCAACTCCGATGTTCAGCCATGTTGGCTATCCACTGCCAACCCGATGTGCAGCCATGTTGGCTGTATTGGATGTCCACTGCCAACCCGACGTTCAACCATGTTGGTTTTCCGCTTCCGACTCGATGTCCATCCATGTTGGATGTCCGCTGCCAACCCGATGTGCAACCATGTTGGCTGTGTTGGTTGTCCGCTGCCAACCCGATCTGCAGCCATGTTGGCTGTGTTGGCTGTCTGCTGCCAACCCGATGTCCAACCATGTTGGCTGTCCGCTGCCAACCCAATTTCCAGCCATGTTGGCTGAACATTGCCAACATATTGGCCAAGGGCCAATGTTCCCTTTTCTACTCAACAAAAGCTTTGGATGAAGCTTCATCTCGGGTCATGCTAAAAAATACGGGGTGTTACATTGTCACACCATTCAAAGAATTTCGTCCTCGAAATTCAAAATCAAAGCTATTGTGGACAATCTCTTCGGTTTGGATTTCCTGAACAAAAGTCCCATACCAGATGCTCAGAAATCACGGGTTTCTTCAAGTTATCGTGAACAAAAATTTAGACCTTCTGAGCAACCGTCCCATACCTCCTTCCCATGAATCCAAAAGTGCCCAAAACAATACCAAGAATCGCAATTGGCCAGTGCCAAGAGGATATCTCGACCAGGTACCCTAGATGGTATCTCATACTACCACCCAGGAATCTCTAAGGTTCACAAGTTGAAAGGTGTCATCGAAATGACAAGATTTTAGTACAGTACCGTGTGGAACAGTTTCCAGTTGCCCACCATCCCTGAAGGTTATCCAGGTTGCCACTCGTATGTGGGATGCTAGCCGAGCCTGACAACACAAACCCTTGGAAAGTGCCAACGCGTGGGGATGATCAGTCCCATTGTCTACCCACCGTCCCAGACGGTCTTCCGGATATCCACTCGTAAGTGGGGTGCCACTTAGGCCAGGCAAACTCACAGTACTTAAACAAGCTCAACTCGATTCGCAAAGTAATTGGCATAACAGTTACAAACTCCTTTCCGCGCAAAAGTCGTCCCACTCTCCAACTTTAAGTTTCCATTAAGGAAAATACTCGTGGACAAGTCCACTCCGCGCAGTCCCTAGAGTTTTCTCGGAACTTGCTCTGATACCAACTGTGACGGACAAGAAAATTACGCCTTTGGCGCGTTGCCTTGCAGGCCGTAACTTCCCTGATGCGCCATGATGAAGCTACCATCTGGACCTCAAATCTATGAAAATGCACGTCTATTTTCCCTCACAGGCATGCTCGTGGAGCATGATGCAGCTAACTTAGCTTCCACGCCGTTCCAACTTACCCTTGTTCCGCGAAGGGTTTATTAAGAAAACAAAAACCTTTCTAAAACGGAAAAAGCGACCCTTTGGGACCCTAAACGATGGAATTTGACAAAATTCTGGTGACCATGTGGATCTATAAATCAACATGTCTTGATCTTTGGGTTGTTTCCCATCAAAATGGACTCTTCTTGAGCTAAATTACGACACTCGGTTTTTTATCCTATGTCGAACGCCTTGATAGGAAGTATGAGCATCCCGTGAATGGAATGCAACTTTCCTCATCAATTTTGGCCACAATCATCTCTTGTATCGCCGCCGAGCTTAGATGATATGAGAGGCCAATGTGCCACAATCATATCCCAAATAGATGATATGAGCGACAAAGTGCTGGACCGACAATACTGCAACTCATTGCGGCTGCCTACGTACCCTTCTCTACTCTAAAGGGATCAAGCACAGACTGTAGTTCATCCCAAGGGACAGAAACTTAAGCCAAATCGTTTGCACGGCCGTGGCCAAGCTATAATAGTAATGTCCTAGTCCGTATAGGTCGTTTCGTCAAAATGCATCCAAGTGATGAACACTTGATCTACGGCATGGCATAGTGATGCCCATGAAAAACACGCTCCATTGGTAAGGCTACGCATCTATAAATGAGGCCTAAGCATCATTTATACTCTTCCGGCTAAGCTGTGAAGCTTACTTGGTGCATAGTCCGCATATGCACCATCAACCAACTACCCCTCCGTATATATGTTAATTTGACATTTTTACAACTCAAATCGGGGGAGCAAAAATCATTCATCAACTCCCCAGGACATGATGGCTGCACCTTACCATTCTGGCCAACTGCGATGTACGACCGTAATGGTTGTACATTCAGTTTTGGCTCACAGGCCAGTTTCAATGTCCGGCCATGAGGAACATTTACTGAGCCATGTCCCGTGAAGGCTCGTGATGGCTGTACTTCCGTCTTTGGACCATAGGCCACTCCAATGTCCAGCTGTGATGGTTGTACATCTCTAAGGCTATCTCACTTGGTGCATGGTCCGTATATGCACCTTCAACTAAGTACCCCTCCCTATATATGTTAACTTGAAATTTTTACAACTTGAATTGGGGGACCAAAAATCATTCATCAACTCCCCATTTTACTATTCATGGTTGTTGCCATATATTTCCAAATGAGCGGCCAAGATGGTTGTCCATTGCCAATGCCAACTCTGATGTTCAACCATGTTGGTTGTGCACTGCCAACCCGATGTGCAGCCATGTTGGTTGTCCACTTCCAACTCGAAGTTCAGCCATGTTGGTTGTCCGTTGTCGACCCGATGTCCAGCCATATTGGTTGTCCGCTGCCAACCTGGTGTCCATCCATGTTGGCTGTCCGCTGCCAACCCAATCTCCATCCATGTGAGTGAACATTTCCAACGCATTGGCCAAGGGACAATGTTCCTTTTTTTACTCAACAGAATCTTTGGATGAACCTTCATCTCGGGGTCATGGCGCATCCTTTAGCATGTGCCATGCTAAAAAATACGGAGTGTTACACCAGCGCATCAGGCAGCTCTACCACGGAAGGCATCGGCTAAGGCGCCTGTGCAACAAGAAGAAGTTGGAGACGCTGCTCCAGACTTCCCTTTCCAAATGGAGGAAGTGATTGAACTCCTGGAAGCATGGATTCAGGATGATGCTATCAAACTGCCTCCTGTCAAATGCCCACTAATTGAGGAAGAGATGGCAAATCCAAAATATTATCATTACCACACGTTCGTCAATCATCCCTCCAATGAATGCAACAAGTTGAAGCGCATTTTCAAAGAAAAAATAGATGCGGGGGAACTTCAATTAGGAACTGAAGGAGTTCGCAGAGACCCTCTCCCCGTCAGGAGATGAATGATTTTTGGGGACTCCGTCCACAAAACCGTACAGTCTATGATGGAGCATTTATGTGAGATTATGTATTTCTCCAAAACACAACGTCAATACATATTTGGCCCTCAACCATGTTGTATCAGGAAAACGGTTGTTTCCATCCAGGGAAGCTGCTCCCAAACCCCAACCTCTCCGGGAAAGCACGATTGATAGATGCAACTGGGGACTCCTAGCCACTACTCACTTGAAGGATGTTGAGTTCGAAAGCACGCTGATTGACGCGACCTCCGACTTCAACATCGTAATCGTCAAGACTATGAGAATTGCGAGGGAAAATCAAACAGAAGAAGCGTATTCTCTCCCATGAGGAGAAAACACGACTTACAATGTTCTCTCCAGAAGGCGCTTCAACATTCGCTCCAGAAACCGCTTCAACGTTCTCTCCAAGAGTCGTTTGGACGTCCTCTCCAGAAGCCGTTTCAACGCTCTCTCCAGAAGCCGCTTCAACTCTCTCCAGGAGCCGCTTCAACGCTCTCTCCATAAGTCGTTTCAACGTTCGCTCCAGGAGCCGATTTAACGCTCTCTCTAGAAGCCGCTTCAATGTCTGCTCCAGAAGCCGCTTCAACGCTCTCTATAGGAGCCACTTCAATGTTCTCTCCAGAAGCCGCTTCAATGTCCTCTCCAGAAGCCTGTTTATGGGTAAAAACCGTTTCTGGTGGTTTTGGAAATTTGGGTGTGTGGATGAGAAACAAGTCTAAACCTAAAAAAAATGTATTGCACGGGAGTACTTTAGATTTGAGAGATCAATCTGTACAATCCTGGACTAAACCAAGAAATGGCCGTTCCAGTCTTCCTTCGGTCACAAAGTGAAGGAGAAGGGTTGGTCTTAGGTAGGGAAGCGAAGAAGGTGTTGAGACCAGAATGGTTAATTCTGGAGGTGTGGCTATTTTATGACTTGTATCAGAATTTGGAACTGTCTTGCAGAATGAAAGCTATCAGTTCTTTGGTATTTTTTTGGATACTGTGTTGTTGTTCCCACCAAAACTTGTTGTTTTGTGGAAATAGGTAAAACCTATTTATACAAGTCATATTGAACGCACCCTGATCTCGTAGAAAGTGGGAGTGATTGAGTAATGAGAAGTGGGATTATATGTAAATGCCAGAGACCACGTTCCCACCATGTAGGAAACTGGTTAGTTACACTCACTACTTCTTACCGCCACTAACTGCCCTGCTTTATGACACTTTCTTATAATGGGCGTGTTGCACGCCGCTGTAAACCGCCAGACCAATACCCTGATGAGCATCCCCCAGTTTGTGAAATATTTGATGTCTCGAGTGTTTTCATGGAAAACGTGTAGCAGGTTTCCATGTGTGGCAAGTCTCTTAACTTTGACTTGCCACAGGAGAATAGCACGTGATGCTATTTGGCTTGTCTTGGTTGGTCTCCCAAAACTTGCCACAGGCCTATCAATTCTGTGGCAGATTTGGACGGCTGAGATCGTAACTCATGAGAAAGGGTGGCCATGGATTATGGACACATTCTGTTGGCGCCTGATGGTAGCACAGTGGCGTCAACGGCACGTGCCAATGGCGTAGTGGCATATAGCGGCATGCCAGTGGCGCCTGGCGTAGCCATGGAAGCTATTTTGGCATATTGGTGTTAAACCCAAATATGGATCTAGTAACATTGGCCCTGTTGTTACATCAAACTTTAAGGCCTTAGGAGAATTACCTGGTGTGGCAACTTTAGCTAAATTAGGGTTTGGCATATCGAAACCCTAATTAGTGCGTGTTGCATGGCGGCGACATGGTGGTACTTTATGCAATCGGTGCCAGTGGCAGGCCATATCATGGGAATAACCACAGGCGCAAGGATGGCCACGGGTGGTTATATGATGGCGCCGTTTCTAGGGTTTGGCGGGTCCACATGACTCATGGCATGTTATAGGGCCAAAGTGGCGTAATTGAGCCACGACTGGAAATTAGGTTTATGACTAACGCCACTAAGGCAGAGCTGTGTTTGGAATACCATAATTAGAATATGTCATGGCGTTTGGCCACGAACAAGAAACGGGTTAGCATATTGGCGCACTATTTATGGTAAGTTTCCACGTTCGACATGCTTCTGTGGTAAAGTAGAACATTTGGCATGTTTGGCATGCCGATTACTGTTTTGGCGAGACATGGCATGTTTGGCATGTCACTAATATGCCAGAGTAGAATGACACGTTTGGCATGTTTGGCATGCCGATTACTGTTTTGGCGAGACATGGCATGTTTGGCATGTCACTAATATGCCAGAGTAGAATTAGTGCATTGGCGCAACTTCGGAAAGAGATTATCTGGCGCAACTTTGCCTCTTTTGATACTGTGGCAGGTTTGGAGCGATCTGATTGGTCGATTAAAAGAGGTCCGGACAAGCATGGGTGTGACCACACTTCTAGTGTGCGTGTGGCGGATTTAGAGCGACCTGATTGGTCGATGGGAAATAGGGCCGACAAGTATGGGCCTAGCCACAACTCATTTGCATGTGGCGAGAATAGGGACCAGTTCGAGCAGCATGGGGGTGGCCACTTGCAAGTGGCGCCGGCTGGCCTGTGGCATGGACACACCTCCTTTTGTTGCTACCCCTTTTTCCCGGATCCTTTTATTATTTATTTTCTGATTATGGGTAGGATTTTGCACCTACTAATCCATGGCGGATTAATTTCCTAGTTCACCTAGACTTAATTCTGACAGGCAATGTCTATTATATTGCGCAGGGCGCAAAACCCTAATTTCTGCAAATTAGTCAGGGTAATATCTGAATTTTGTGAATTATCACAAAATTGATTGAATTCTATGTGTTGACACAGAGTTTTTAAGTTCATCGCCAGAGAGCAGTATGCTTTCCGATTGAATACTTTATGCAAGGACCTTAACCTTGATACTTGGAAATTCGTGCTACTTTGCTGCGAGTAAACAAAAATTGTCATGCCATATCAACATTAAGGGTTCATCCGGGGAACATAGCACAGAAAGCATTCAAAGAAACTTATATTAACTGAATAATACAGGCAAGGTGCCAAAATTTACAGAATATCTGGGATTGTTGCTACATGTACCATTCTGGATAAATTTCATGTGAATATATGTGGCTCAATAAATGTGCCAGTGAAGAGGTTGAACACTCATCACTTTTACATGGCTCCGTTTCTTTGCAGAGTAACAACACATTAAATGCAGGGTTTTAAAAATTTATCCCTGAACTAAAAACCACCATCAATAAAGTCGAAGCCGCTCAACGCCTCAGCAAGCCACACAGACCAATCGTATTAGGTCTTCCATATCACCTACTCAGAACTCAGCACCGCCTACTCAATACCTGCACGAAGCTGCGCATCAACAACCACATCACTGACAAAGTCAGATTCAGCGTTTATTTCCAATTTACTATGAAAGGGGTGCATGGGCTACCAGAAGTTTGGACACAGTACATGTTTATCAAGTGCGACTTCGCCCATTGATTAACAAATGACGGATCCAAAAGATTGCCACTTTCGTCAATTCGTCAACCACCTTATCAGCAATAGAAGTACATATTTCAGGAGAAAATAAGCTCAGGATCATTACACCTTGGGACTGTAAACACGAGATGCCTTCATGTCCCTCAACCAGGTTATTTCTGATATCAACATCATCACTGTCAAAGCTTTATGAGCCGCAGGAATTTCTCAACATGAAGCCGTACACGTGCATCAAAGATCCCAAAAGAAGACTCATAGATACTTATGGCTGTATCACCCCTGAGAAAATCCAGATACGATGCCCCTTAGCTGTAGGATTGCTATTAAGGGACTCGCCTGATGATCAACAGTAAAACAGAACTACAGTTCCTGTGAATGTTCTGAGATTCTTCAACAAACAAGAAAATTCGCATTGAATGTTGCATGAAGCACAACTGCATAGAAGACTTGCAAAAATCCCTCACCGTCAAAAATCTCTCCAGCTCATAGAAGGTAGACAACCAGAGCGCCGCGAATTTTGATGAAGCTTGCCCTCCAAAAGTGTAGAGATATATTCACATATACGTCCGCGCCATCGGATCTATTCTAGTGACCAGACACAAGTGTAATTGGGGACTTCTCATCGTATCTCATTCCATACAACAGTCCAAGATTCAGAAGATGGTTCAAAGGATGTCGCTTGGAACGAAGGCCTTGAAGACTTGATAGCAGTACGTCGGTGATGTAACGCCTCTCAGGTCGTCTACTTCACCCAACGGCTCCGGAAGATTTTGACCATACAAGCATCCACAACATATTATCACCGCAATCAGAAGGGAAGGAATAAGCCTGTAAGATAAAGAGACAGAATAAATACAATTTCATTATGGTCAATGCTCGGGAGTTTAAAGAACATTCTTATTGCGACTCAGCAGCCCAGGCACCAAATAACTTAAAGTCTAGGACGGATCAACAACGCAGCTATACTATCCAAGATTATCCCTGACATGATCATTGCGGAACATATATTTCATCCATCCACCCCAGGAGTGCAATGGAGTTTGGTAAACTTTGAAATCCAATGGAGAGGTTAAATACTCATTCTTCTGGAGTCAGAACCTTATTACACATTCTGGAGAAGATCGATGGTACTTTTGGGTGGCTACATGCGCAAATGAGAAAACAACACCTACCTTGAGTTCTCCTGGCTTGCCTTACTGCTGATTATAACTATTAGAGATTGCTTTGTTGTCTTTGACGTTGGCTTTACCACCGCTAACAAATAAAGTCATTCACACCGAGCTAAATGTCCAAGTTTGATCAACTACTCATGGATATTACACTCACAGCTAAAATACGTAGACAAGATGAACTTACCTTGCCGCTGGCGATTGGCACGCTTGTGATCGAGCTGCTGACAGTGACGAAGAGGACCCGACCGCTGCAGACGAAAGCACGGATCCGGACGAGCAACAAAAAACAGAAGAGGATTGATACCCCTTTTCATACGAACAGAGTTTCCAGAGTTTGAACATAAGAAGGATTCCTTCTTGATCCATGAAAGTGAATAGATGGTTGGGTGCACTTCACTCATACCCCATAGCTGAGCTAGTAACACGCTAATACAAAAGCCACTGGCCGCGCGATCCCACTGCTGAAGACCGATTTGGATTTCCCTGGTAATATCTACCTGCTTCATCTTTTCAATTTTATTTTTCGTCTGTCACAATCTAGTGCTTACCCTGCAACAATGTCACTGTTACGTGCTAAGCAGGGGACTTAATGTTGATGGTGGTTTTTAGCTTATGGCGAAAACTGTAAAAGTCTGTCTACCTGACCAGGCATCATAAGAAGTAGACCTTGATATATCTATATTCCACAGGGAATTTGGAGAATATATCAGAATCCGACGAGTGCCTATGTCTCTCTTCATATTATATGGAAACTCAAGCTCTTATATGAATTGTTCACTAGTATAGATCCTAATGAGTGTTTAAGCTCCTAGCTGCATTACTCACTACAGCCAGAGACCGCCTAGTATTTTCCTATGCTATGTTCCCCAGCTGAACTCTCAATATTGGCATGACATGATGATTAATGTTCACTCGCAGCAGAGTAGCACGAATCTCCCGAAGTGTCAGTATTGAGATCTGCATGAAAGTACTCACACAGGCTGCGCCACTCTCTGATAAAGAGATTTTTCATGTCAACGCGCTTTTTAATTAAAAGTTAGCGCGATCGAACGCGCTTAAATTCCTTAAGAAAAATCTAGATTGTCCGTATCAGTCTTTAAAAATGATCACGGCTACACGATTTGGCCACGCAATTCAACAGGCCTAGCCTACTCTTAGCGGAACTATGCGGTCATCATGATGACCACCGGCGGTCCCACTAACGTCCGGCCGATCGGACTCTATCTAGTACACATGCAACACCTTTGAACGCTAACCTTAACATGGGTGATCGCACTGTTGAAAAATAGCTCAAACTAGCTAAGACCGACCAAAACAGTCTCAAAAACATCACGATCGTCCAACTTAGCTAGCATAGTTGGGCGGCTTAGATCCTCTTTCGAATGATTAAAAGGGTACTGGCGTGTTCAGCGGCGACCCAACTCCACCCTCGGTCGATCGACTTGCTCATAGCAAGACCAGAATGCATCAAATTGCTGGCCCAAAGTAGGGTGAACGCACCGTTTTGAAACCCCAAGTTGCGTTGCGGCGATATACTATTGTCGCAAATCGATCACAACCATCCATCTTCGCCATCCAAATCAAGTGGCTTAGATTCAATCTCAGGCGACCCCTAAAGTGTTAGTGTGCTCACTGGAAACCCACCTTTGCACATGATCGATCGACCTGTTCGAACTAACGTTCAGTGCTTTGAATCGCTCTCCCAAAAGAGGGTTGGACGCCTGGCCCCTAAACCCTAAATTACATCAACGACGATATGTAACTGCCTCAAATCATCTCGTCTATCCAACTTCGCTAGCCTAGTTGGATGGTGTAGATTTATTTTCAGAAAACCAACAGGGTAGAATTGTGATTGCCGGTCACCCCTCCTCCACAGTAATGAGAGTAGTAGGTGAAAGTGTGACCATTCTTCCCTTATAATGGAAACACGATGATCACCACTTTCCGCACAACTCCACTTCTCGACTACTTAACTTCCTCCACTTCCTATGAGATCAGGGTGCGCTCAATGACTTGTATACATAGGTTTTCAACCTATTTAAAAAGAACACAAGTGTTATCAACAAAGGTAGCCAGAAACCATTTTCTGATACAAGTCATAAACAACCACACCTTCATGATTCAACATTCTGATTTCAAACACCTTCTTCGCTTCCCTCCCTAAGATCAACCCTTCTCTTTCACCTTGTGACCGAATTGAATCTGGAACGACCATTTCTTGGTTTAGGCCAGAGTCTTACAGATTGATCTCTCGAATCTAAAAGTACTCCCGTGTAGTGCATTTGTTTAGGGTTTGAATTCGTTTCTCATCAACACACCCACATTTACCAAAAAACAGCAGAATCAGTTTTTACCCCAAAACACCTGTAGATGTCGATTTTCAGTAAACTTGTGTTGGCCGTAACTTCTTTGTCCGAACTCGGAATGACCTCATTCTTTTTTCATTCTCTTCCTCTTTGAATTCTCTTAAAAATGAAGATTAGAATTCCTGAATTTGGATGAGTTAAGATTGATCCTTTTCCTGTCTCCTGTTTTTGAGTGTTTTGCTCCGTTTCGTTTCACTTGTTCCATTTCTCTTGGATTTGGGCACTTGGATTCTTGGAGTACTTCTCTTCTAAGATCATTTGTATCTTTTGGAAGATGATTTTTCAGTATTGATCTTTATTGGTTTTATATATTGCAAAACTTATTATGGGATATGTGTGTTGCGTCTGTGAACTATGATTGTCCCATATATGTAAAAGTTAAGCCTATTGTGTCATTATGCAAATATTGATGGAAGATAGGATGAACTTTTGATTACAAAGATTAAGTCTATGATATCATTATACAAATATTGATAAAAATAGAATGAATCTTAGAATATTCCGCAGTATTGGTCTTTCCCTGATCTACATATTTGTGTAAATATTGTGCGGCTCCATAATTTCTCTTATGTTGAGCATTTCCGATTAAATTAATCATAGGTTCTATTGTGGTTAATTTAATTGAGTATTTTGGATACAAATTCATGTGATTTGTTAATGTCCAAAAAAATCCTTCTTTTCTTGTGAAAGTAAGGTCGCTCTTGTTGTTATTTCAGGAATAACATTTTTTGGGGGAGAGTTCTTAACTGAACTTGTGCTTAATTGCCAAATCTTTGTGGGGAGTGCGGCTGTGGAATTTTGTAGGAGTTTTCTTGTATCTCTATAAACTCCTTCATGAATACACTAGTTTCGGCTATGTAAAATCATCGAAACAAAGTTGATATGTTCTCTTTTAGTCATGAAGTATCTCTATGGAAATTTCATTAGGATCCCACTAGTTTCGTACCTTTGCCAATTTGTATTGACAAAAAGGGAGAGAATTAATATGTATTTCACACTACAAATACATATGGTTTACGGATCATCATGTAAGGGGGAGTGGTTTTCATATGAAATGAAGTATTGAATAGGGGGTGATACATATCACCACAGTATTGTTGTCAAAGTTGTGATACAATTGGACTTTGATGCTGTGTAATAATACTATGAAACTTTATAACAATGATTTATAGCAACAGTTTTCTCATTTTTATAGCTACGGATCTTCAACAACGATGATGCTGAGTTGAACACGTTCAGAATCACTGGAGTACTTGGAAGTGACGAAGATTTCGAGTAATGTTGAAGAACCAAGGAAGTCAAGCATTTAGATTGAGAGCTACAAAGTTTATTTATTTTCTAATCCATATGTATTAATAGTTGTCACTAAAATTGACAAATGGGGAGATTGTTAGAGCACTGCTCGGTCGAACTCGCAAGCGTTTCTATCTCAAGCTTGTTTGTCAAGTTTAGGATAGAATGTGTAGTTGAGCATTAGACTTCACGGCGTTCATCGATTGAAGACAAAGAACTACTAAGCGGATCTTGTGGAACTTAATCAACAAAAGGTATGTGGAGACTTGAACTCATCTATCACTCAAAAGTTTATCTACTCTATCTCCTATTTGAGACAAAAGTCGTATAGCTATATAGACTTCAATTATGCACATTTGATATTTTGATCTGAGTTTAACTCGCTTACATATTTCTCGAAATATGTGTTAGTAAGCTTTCACTTTAACCAAGTTCGTTTATATTCTTGACGAAAGTCAAAAGATGATCATGTGAAAATCGCCTTGTAACATCTTACATGATTTGTGTGAGACAATCATTTGATGTAGACTCGTAATGTTTCATATTGATCATTCGATCACTTGAAAATTGCTTTGAAGCTAATAGTTTGTGTGAGACAACTATTATCTTCTTCCGAGAATGTATCAATGATTGAAATGGAGTTTCGTAAAATTGGATATAAGCATAGTATCCGTACTTGTATATATGTAATCCAAGTCCGGGAACCATAGTATGCATACCCGTGTGCGTACTGGTTGGTTTAGTGAAAGTCCGGGAACCTTGTACGCATACCGGTACGCGTACTGGCGTGAGGTTCGGGTTCGGGAATTTCTGCTGAGTTTGGAAGGTATGTGTACCCCTTTGCATACTGGCGAACCCAAACTTAGTCCGGGTTCTTAGATATGCATAGCCGTATGCATACCTGAGTAAGTTAAGTTCTAAAATCGATTTGTTCATGAACTAATACATTTAAATAATAAGGAATGTAATCTTTTGCAAACCGTGGATATAATGTTCATGACTTGATTCGAGTGAATCAAAATCGATTTTGCTTCAATTATGTCTTGTATACTTCTTTGAGAATTAAACAATTGAACAACTCTATAACTAGTTTCATTTGAGTCATTTGAACTAGTTATGGTTAAGATGAATGAGGTTGATATGAAAGTGTTCATATGGCTAACTTCGGTTAACTATTATTGGGCCAACAAAGGTGTACACGTTTAGGTACGGTTACTCGTATCTAAATGAAGTCACTTTTCATTTGTGTATAACAAGCTAAGTTAGATCTAACAGTTGAAAGATATTAGCTTGAGTCTAATAAGGTTTTCATCTAACGGTGAATATTGAATGCTTTGTTACCAAGGTAGCATTGGTTGCAAAACCTGATTTGAAGACTATATAAAAGAGAACTCTAGCAACTGGGAAACCTAATCACCACACAACCTGTGTGATACTAGTTGCGACTAGAGTCGATTCTCCTTTAACCTTAGGTTTTTCACGAAACCCTGTAGGTTAACGACTTGAAGACTTCATTGGGATTGTGAAGCCAGACCCAACTATTTTCTCTGTAGTTGCATGTTCTGATCTTGTTGTTTTCTATCGAGATTGAGTACTATCTTCTCTAAGAATTGCTCGAGATTTAATCTCCGATAGGCAAGATAAAAAGTAGTCACAAACATCTCCGTCTCATCGTTTGTGATTCCAAAATATCTTGTTTCGATACCATACGATTAAGATTATTGTGGGGTGATTGATATTTCTAGGATGTTCTTCGGGAATATAAGTATGGTATATCAATTGGTTCCTGTTCACCTTGATTTATCAAAAGACGGATAGGTTTATCTGTGGGAGACAGATTTATCTATTCAATAGACTTTTCTGTGTGAGATAGATTGGTTTATCAAGTCTTCGACTTTGGGTCGTATCAACTCTTAGTTGTGGGTGAGATCAGCTGAGGGAATCAAGTACACAGAATCCGGTGTGGTTCTAAAGGCGTATGGAACGTGAGTATACCTTCATCAGTGTGAGATTGGTTAGGGCTCGACTACATTCCAGTCCGAAGTTAACTTGGAGTAGGCTAGTGTCTGTAGAGGCTTAATACAGTGTGGTGTTCAAATCTAGATTAGGTCCCGGTTTTTTTTTTTTGCATTTGCGGTTTCCTCGTTAAAAAAACTTCTGGTGTCTGTGTTATTTCTTTTCCGCATTATATTTGTTTATATAATTGAAATATCATAGGTTGTGTGTAAGTTCAATCAATTTTGAATCCAACCTTTGGTTGTTGATTAATTGATTGACACTTGGATATTGGTTTTTGATACCGTCCAAGTTATTTCTTATATTCAATCGGGCTCGCAAATTCCTATTTGTTTGATTGCGGATTGAATTGAGAAATTGAGATATAACTCTTTGATATACTTTTCTTAAGATTGAGTCTGAATGTCTAGTTGATTCTCTTGAAAATATATTGGAGTTAGTACATACAGATTGCTAAGCGAAATATTGAGTGTGGTTGTTAGACCCCCTCCTTTTCAGCCGGGTCTGAGTACTATCTTTTACCTGATAGTTCGGGTATCCTGATACTTCTTTTATTGATTGTTGAGGTTCCCGCAAATCTCCAATCAGGAACGAGATAGAAACACAAAGTTCTCTTCGTATCAAATTTGTGATTCCTCAAGATATATATCTAAAACTCTTGTCCATTGATTCGTGTAGATTGTTCTTGAGAGGTGGTTAGTAATCCAGACTTCTCAGCTAACTGAGTGTAAGTGTTCCATATTCATGAAGTTTGTTGGAATTTTTGTATTGCAAACAAATTTCGAAACCTAGATCAAAAGATCAAAAGGTAAATCAAATAGTCTTATCTGTTAGAGGCAGATTGGTATCAAAAATCTTCACTTAGGTTGAAGCAACTCTTAGGCTATAAAGGACGTGAGCTAAGGGAATCATCTGTGTAGATCCTTGCGATATTCAAGAGACGTGGGGAGAAAGACTTCAGCTGAATTTCTTGAAGGATTGATTCGGTTTCAACTACATTATAGTCCGAAGTCTGACAATAGGCTAGTGTTTGTAGCGGCTTAATACAATTTGGTGTTCAAAGATGGACGAAGTCCCGAAGTTTTTCTGCAGGTGCAGTTTTCCCCGTTAACAAAACTTGTGGTGTCTTGTTTTTTCTCTTTTCCGCATTATATTATTTTATCTTTTTACAATAAGAATAACATAAGCAGTGCGTATTCAATCTAAGTAGTTTAAGTCCTTATCAATTGTGATCAGTAATGAGACTTTTTCTTGTTGAATTTGCATCTTGAAAGATAGATTACAAGTTTCATACTTGTCAGAATTCAGACCTCTTATTTTGGATATGAATATATTGATCTTGGATATTGATTTGTGAGGTCGTCCAAGAACTCTTTTACACAATCAGGTTCACGGACTTCTTTGTATATACATATTGATCGTGGAAGAGATAATAAAAAACTTTACATACATATAATTGTATACAGGTTGCCGAACGAAATAGTTGGTGGTGTACTTGGTACCCTCTCCTTTTCATTATAAATAAATTAATACCTTAATAAAATATAAAAACATTCTGAATTTAATTTACATAAATAAAATAAAATAGTAAGTTAAGCTTAAATATTTCCTTTGATAACAAAACAAATATCTAGAGATTATATTTTAGATTCAAATAATTCTCTGATTAATATTTGGCATATAATATAATATAAGATAATATTGTGCATCTATATTATAAAAAGAAGTGTCGTCTGTCTATCCGGATATATCCGACCATCATTTCTTCATCCTGCGGTAGGGATCGTGAGTTGGGCGAGGGATATTTTCGATCGTCGGATCTCCTTGGTTTCCTGATGTTGTTAGGATCCCCTTAATAGCGCAGTACCATGTGTCTACGTGCACTAAGTCTAAAGAAGCATGGGATAACTTTGAAAATGTATTCGAAGGAAATTCCTCTGAGAAAGAAGCTGGGCTTCAAAACCTAAATTCTGATTGGGAAAAATTTCGCATGGCTGATGCAGATTCATTTGATGAGTTTAATCACAAAGTGACTGAAATTGTTAATGCATCTTTTGCGTTGGGTAAGACTATTCCTGAAAAGGACATTGTGATGAAAATTCTCAGATCATTGCCATCCAAATACGACTATAAGAAGCATGTCATCGTTGAAGGAAATAACCTTAATACTCATCAAGAAATACTCTTATTGGGAAGTTAAAGATATTTGATCATGAGCATACATATTCCAAATCACAAAAGAACACTAAATTGCTTAACAAAAGTAAAAGTGTTGGCAACTCTATTGTTGATCCTATTAAGACTGATTCATCAGATGAAGATCTTGACAACTCAGTTTCACTGATCACAAAACAGTTTAGGAATCTTCTTTCGAAGATAAGTAAACGGTTCATCAGAGATAAACCCAGGTCATCAGTCAAACCTCATGACCGTGCTCCTCCTAAAAACAAGGACATCGTCGGTACTGATGATAAGGATATGCCACAGTGCTTCAAGTGTAAAGGTTTTGGTTATTTTGTTAATGAGTGTCCAAATCGTAGAAAATATACTGGAAACAAAGGTCTTGCTGCAACTCTTGATGAGATGTCTGATCACTATGATTCAGATGAATATGAAAAGTCAAGTGTTGCACTCCTTGGTAAAAATATTGATTTTGATAATTGTAGCAATAGTACATCAATCTTGATATTCTTCCTGGAGAAACTTCGTCAACCACTATGGAGGATAAAATGGATTTTTCCCTGTCTACTGAAAATTATATTTCACATGTTTCAGGTACCTCATTTAGTTTAACAACATGCTCATCTATGGTGTCGTAACTGTCCTCCACATTGACATGTTCGTATTGTACTTTTACGGGTCATGAACTCTCTATGTGTTACAAGTACAAACATAAAATAAGATATGTCAATAAACTTCAACGGAGAACAAATCTATTAGCAAACAAGATCAAACTTGTTCAGAAGTCTAATTCACCTGAGGTAAGTAAAAAACTCAATTCCTCTCGGAAAAAGTTAATTTCTAATGAACCAATTAGACCTATCCGGAAAAGAACAAGGTATAAACATTCTGTTGTTGATGGTGGTTTTTAGCTTAGGGTTAAAATTATAAAACCTTGCATCTAATGTGTCTTCACTCTGTAAGGAAATGGAGCCATGAGTGTTAACCTCTCCACTGGCATATTTATTAAGTCATTCAATATATTTACATAAAATTTATCCAGACTGGCGCATGTAGCAACCATCCCAGATGTTCTGTAAATTTCGGCGCCTTGTCCATATTCACTTAATATAAGTTTCTTTGAATGCTTTCTATGCTATGTTCCCCGGCTGAACCCTTAATATTGATATCGCATGAAAATTTGTGTTCACTCGCAGCAGAGTAGCACAAATTTCCAAATATCAAGGATAAGGTTTTTTCATAAGGTATTCAATCAGAAAACATGTTGCTCTCTGGCTATGAACTTAAAGAACTCTGAGTCAACACATAGAATTAAATCAATTACTTTTGCGCCTTGCGCGGTATACCAGACCTTGCTTGTCGAAAGTAAGCCTGGGAAAACTAGGTAATTAATCCGCCATGGATTAGTAGGTGCAAAATCTTGCCCAGAGTCAGAAAACAGGGAGCCGCAACAGCAAAGGAAGGCGTGGACATGCCTTGGCACCACTCGCCATTGGCCACGCCCCATCCTAATACCGACCCTATTTCCCTCGACCAATTAGGTCACTTTAAACTCGCCACGCGCACATTAGTTGTGGCTGGGCCCATACTTGCCTTCCCCATCTCTCATCGGCCAATCAGGTTGCTCTAAAGCCGCCACTCTCACAACAGAAGTGTAGACACGCCCATGCTTGTCCGGCCCCTCTCATTCCTACCGACTAATCGGGTCACTTTAAATGCGCCACAAAGCACTAGAGGTATGGTTGCGCCTTATGTTTGGCCGACCCCTTTTCTTGTCCAATCAAGTCGCTCTAAACTTGTCACCATACGTTAAAGGCCAAAGGCACCCTGCCGCGCCACTATACTAACTGGCAAGCCAAACACGCTCTGCCACAACAACATATTGATCGGCATGCCAATATGCCACTCTGCCGCAGTAGCATGCCAAACACGCCACTTCGTGGCAACATGCCATAAATAGCGCCCTATGTGGTAACCTACCTCCTGTTCGCGGCCAACGCCATGAAAAGCTTAAGATTAGGGTTTTCCGGTCAAAATCACGCCTATGCATTAACCAAATCCCTAACCTCCAGTCGTGGCACAAATTATGCCACTTCGACCCCACAACATTCCACGAGCCTTGTGGGACCCATGAAGGCTTATGGTTGGCGCCATATCATAGACACCCACAACAATCCCTACTCATGTGGCCGTTTCCACACTATGGCCTTGCCATAACTCCTTTGGCATAGCTATGGCGCCATTTGCACAAAATTATCGCCATGCCGCGGCCGCATGCCACACGCACTAATTAGGGTTTCAACATGCCAAACCCTAATTTGGGCAAAGTTGCTACGCCAACCAAAGCCAAATAACGTTTCCCAGAGCGTTGGGATTGATGCGGCAACAGGGCCAATGTTGCCACGCTACATGTGGGTCCAACACCGAGGTTCCAAAGTCTAGCGGTCATGGTTACGCCAGGCGCTACTTCGTGCCACTGTCATGTGCTAACTATGCCATCCATGCCTCCAAACCCTAAACTTGGCCACGATGCCAAACCCTAGCCTTGGCCATGCCGCCAAGCCCTTACTTTAGCCACGGAGCCAAATCTTGGCTTTGGCCATGCTACAAAGCCACAGGCGTGGCCATGCCACAACACCACTGGCATGCCGTTATGCCATGGCTCCACTAGGCGCCACTATGCCAATGGCTCCACTTCGCTATACAACAAGATGCGGCTATAATCAATGGACATCCTTCCTCATGAGATGCAATCTCAGCCATCCAAGTTCGCCACCAACTGACAGACGTATGGCAACTTTTAGGAAACCATCTGCGTAAATCCAGTGGCCATGGATATGCCAGGCGCCACTTGCACCATCGTGCCACTGGCATGCACAAACTATGCCAGCCATGCCGCAACGCCACTGACATGAACTAAAGGTGCCATTGCGCCAGGCACCAACAGGAGGTAGCCATAATGAACGGCTACCCTCCTTCATGAGATGCGATCTCATCCATTGAAGTTCGCCACCGAACTGACAAACCTGTGGCCAGTTTTAGGCGACCAGCAAAAATGAGCCTAATAGCATTACATGTTATTTTCCTGCGGTAAGTCCCTTGACTTTGACTTGCCATACGTAGCAAAGTGCTAAATGTTTTCCACGAAAACACTCGAAACATCAAACATGTCACAAACTAGGGGATGCTCATCAGGGTATTGGTCTGGCGGTTTACAGCATGCGGCGTGCAATGTGCCCGTTACAAGAAAGTGTCATGAAGCGGGACAATTAGTGGTGGTGAAAAGTAACGGTGTAAACAAATTCATTTCCTTCATCATGGAAGCATAATGTCTGGCGGTTACACGAATTCACTTCCTTCATCATGGAAGCATAACGTCTGACGTTTACACGTTACTCTTTTCTTCCACCACTCAATCGTTTGCACTTCTTACGAGACCGAGGTACGTTTCAATATGACTTGTATAAATAGGCTTCACCTATTTTCACCAAACAACAAGTTTTTGGGTCGGCAACAATAAAGTATCTAGAAATCACCTAGTAGCTTTCTATTCTGCTAACCAGTTCTACTTTCAGATACATGTCATAAACAACCACACCTTCAGAATCAACGATTCTGATCTCAACACTCTCTTCGCTTCCCTCCCTAAGACCAACCCTTCTCCTTCACTTTGTGACCGAAGCAAGCCTGGAACGACCATTTCTTGGTTTAGGCCAGGATTGTACAGATTGATCTCTCGAAGCAAAAGTACTCCCGTGCAGTACAATGTTTTGGGTTTAGATTTGTTTCTCATCCACACACCCAAAATTACCAAAATCAGCAGAAACAGATTTCACCCACAATAATTGGCGACCACAGTGGGAGATTAATCTCTGGGTTACAAATTCAACTCTCATTTTCATCATCCTACCAGTGAATGTAATGCTTTGAAGCACATTGTCCAAGGAAATAAGGATTCAGGAGAATTACGTTTAGGGACTAGAGATTCCATGCCTTACCGCGGATCGACATAAATATGTTCCACAGATAATAAATAACGACTGGGGACTTCTCGCTGCAACGAGGGCATAATATAAAGACTCGGATTTACTCCCTGAAGATTCAGTTTTGGTGAAGGACCCTAAAGCGAGTAAGTTTTGTCAGACAATGTTTACACGGTCTATTGTTTAGGTTTTCACATTTACAATGGAAGCCGATAACCCAATCATCCCAAGATTTCATATCATCCCATATTTTTTCCCTTCTCACGCAACATTCACGGTTTCACAATCTTCCCAAATGAGTTTGCTACTTACATTTGCAATTCGGATTTTGACGTATCGATTGATCAAACGGTCGTTATTCCAAAATAATCCAAAAACTCTTATAAGAAACAATCATCTATCAATCCAGAAATCAAACCATGAACTAGGCGTTTGTTTTGCCTTTCAAAAAAAAAACTCTAAGAAAAGGAAGTTCAGAAAATAAAAACATTCAAGGAAAATTGCCTAACAACGGCTCATTCTTCTTGGAGAAAATATCCTTCATGCTTTGAAGAGCCTCCTGTTTCAGCTTCAATTCCTGGGACAACTTCTCGACTTCTGCCTCCTGTTAGTTAATCAAATCCGCAGAAGGACCATCAACTACTTCAGCCTGCAGCCTTTGGATCTCGGAAAATCCCTCACAGAACCAGGAGACGTTAGACTCAAAGTCTACATACATATCTTGGTGGAACTTCCAGCTTGAGATTACATCTCCGGAAACAGTGTGACCAGTCACGTTGCACATATCATGGATTAAAGATAATTTTTCTTCCACCCGCTTAACCAACGTAAACCGGCTGATGATCTTTTTAGTTGTGGCAATATGTCTATACCTTTTCCATATCTTGGTATACAACGTCTCATACTTAAATGGTACACTGAAACCTCCAATCAGCATGTGATCTTCATAAGGAGTCAAGAATGGAGGGACGAAAGTGGTGCCTGCAGCTGAGCCCGCAACCAACAAGGGTTCTCTGGAAACAATCTCGCCAGTCGTCGCTGTTGATAGTGGTTTTTAGCTTAGGGTTAAAATCGTAAAACCTTAGTCAGACAGTGACGTCACACTTGAGTAATAATGTCGCCACTAGCACAGTTATTGAACCATTCAACATGTCTGCGTAAAATTACCGGGGTACCTTTTTTATATGCCATGCTCCACGGCAGAGCCCTCGGTACTGACTGGCATCATCTCTGCACATGCCAGCCGTGCATGCTAGCCAAACGTGCCAATCATGCGTGCCACATATTTTAAACTAGGGTTTCGACACGCTAAACCATAATAGCCATATCTCGGCGCCAAAGGCATGCCATCCGCACCACCGTGCCAATGGCATGCCATTCCAGCCACATCTCCGCGCCAAAGGCATGCCAATCATGCCAGCCGCACCACCGTGCCAATGGCATGCCATGCCAGCCCCATCTCCGTGCCAAAGGCATGCCAGCCGCACCACCGTGCCAATGGCATGCCATGCCAGCCACATCTCTGCTCCAAAGGCATGCCAACCATGCCAGCCGCATCACCGCGCCAAAGGCATGCTAACCATGCCAGCCGCACCACCGTTCCAACGACATGCCAACCATGCCAGCCACACCTCTCCGCCAAAGGCATGCCAACCATGCCATCTGCACCACCGTTCCAACGGCATGCCAACCATGCCAGCCACATCTCCGCGCCAAAGGCATGCCAGCCGCATCATCGTGCCAGTGGCATGCCAGCCACACCTCCGCGCCAAAGGCATGCCAACAATTCCAGCCGCACCACCGTGCCAAAGGCATGCCAACCATGCCAGCCACACCTACGCGCCAAAGGCATGTCAACCATGCCAGCCGCACCACTGTGCCAACGCCATGCCAGCTACACCTCCGCGCCAAAGGCATGCCAACTATGACAACCGCACCACCGTGCCAACGGCTTGCCAACAATGTCATCCACGCCTCACGCACCAAAGGCCCAACCATGCCAACGGCATGCCGAAACGGAAGGTTGCAACTATCAACGACCACCCTTCCCTCTGAGATGCAAATCTCAGCTGTACAAGTTCGCCACCAAACGCGTGATAACTTCTGACCCAATGCCAAATTCCACGGTTTATGCCAAAACCCTAATTTGGCCGCGCCTAAAATATGCCAAATCCATGTCGGCCATGCCTCCATGCCGCTGGCTGCCAAACGGAGGGTTGCAACAATCAATGGCTACTCTTCCCTCTGAGATGCAAATCTCAGCCGTACAAGTTCGCCACCAAACGCGTGGCAACTTCTGGACCAATGCCAAATTCCATGGTTTATGCCAAAACCCTAATTTGGCCGCGCCGAAAACATGCCAAAGCCATGTCGGCCACGCCTCCATGCCGCTGGCTGCCAAACGGAAGGTAGCTACAATCAACGGCTACCCTTACTCTGGAGATGCATCTCAGCCGTCCAAGTCCGCCACTGAATTAAAAGACTTGTGACGACTTTTTTGGCCACAATGTCAAGTTCTTTGGCTTGTGCCACCAAAACCTAACTTTGTCCATGCCACCATCCCTCCTGAATTCTTCCTGAGTTTTACTGTCGGGCTGTTTTCACACCCTAAACGAGCCCAAAACCTAAATATTCCCATGTTGGGAGATAGAGAATTCTTTTCCTATCAGATTGGAGGGCCAGACCTTCAAAATTCGAGTCCGTACGGGAATTCTATAGCGATTCTAGTAAATGGCGCTAATTAGGGTTTCAGCATGTCAAACCCTAATTTAGACAAAGCCGCACGCTGCCAGCGGATCCCTTCCAAGCCGCATGCGACTCCCTTCCAAGATGCACGCTGCTAGCTTCTCTCTTCCAAGCCGCAAGAGACTCCCTTCCAAGCCGCACACTGCCAGCGGCTCCACTTCACGCCAAAGCCATGCCGGCCATGCAACCATGTCGCTGGCTTCCAAACAGAAGGTTGCAACAATCAATGGCTATCCATCCTCATGAGATGCAGATCTCAGCCGTACAAACTTACCCCCAAACGACTTGTGGCAATCTCTTGGCTAAGGTGCCAACTCTTGGCCACAGTGCCAAAACCCTAATTTGGCCACGCCAAAGACATGCCAGCAATTCCTCCTTGCCGCTGGCTGCTAAATGGAAGGTTGCAACAATCAACGACTATCCTTCCTCCTTAGACGCATATCTCAGCCGTACAAACTTGCCACCAAATGACTTGTGAAAATCTCTTGGCTACGGTGCCAAATCCCTAATTTGGCCACGCCAAAGCCATGCCTCCATACCGCTGGATGCCAAATGGAAGGTTGCAACAATTAACGGCTATCCTTTTTTCTGAGATGCAAATATCAGCCGTACAAGCTCGCCACTAAACCAAACGACTTGTGGCAACCTTGGGCTACGTTGCCAACTCTTTGGCCACGACACACACTTAGCTATGCCAATTCTTTGGTCACAGAACCAAACCCTAATTATCCACGCCAAGAGCATGCGCAAGCCATGCCAGCATCGTGGCCACGCCACTGGCTACCAGCGGAAGGTAACCACAATCAATGGTTAACCTTCCTCTCAAGATACAAATTCTCGGCCGTCGAAGGTCACCACCGAACCGGCAAGCCTCTCAATCTTAACTTCCCAAAAAATAGCAACATGCTACATGTTTTCTACGAAAACACTCGAGACATCAAAACATGTCACAAACTGGGGGATGCTCATCAGGGTATTGGTCTGGCAGTTTACAGCGTACGGCATACACTACGCCCGTTACAAGAAAGTATCATAAGAGTGAGGCGGATAGTAAATATAAGGAGTAATGGTGAAACGTTTCCTTCATTATGGAAACAACAATTCCAGGCGTTACCCGTTACCGCTTTCGTCCATTTACTCAACTGTTTCCTCCTCTTACGAGACCAGGGTACGTTTTTGTTGCGACTTGTATAAATAGGTCTCACCTATTTCCACCAAAGAACAAGTTTTGGTCAGGAGAATACAACACTCATAAATCACTTGTTAGCTTTCCCATCTGTTAGCTTTCCACTTTCTTATACAAGTCGTCAAACAACTACTCTTCCCGAATCAACTATTCTGGTCTCAACACTCTCTTCGTTTCCCTCCCTAGACCAACCCTTCTCCTTCACTTTGTGACCGAAGCAAGTCTGGAACAACCATTTCTTGGTTTAGGCAGGATTTGTATAGATTGATCTCTCGAATCAAAGTACTCCCTTGCAGTACATTGTTAAGGGCTTAGACTCATTTCTCACCCACACACTCGAAATTACCGAAATTAGCAGAAATAGTTTTCACCCACAAACAATTAGCGACCACAGTGGGAGATTAATCTCTCGGTTACAATATCTTTTTCCAGTTCCTGATTTCATTCTTCAACCCAGATTCTAAGATGGTGAAAGCAAACGATCCTCTCGGGGATCAATGGCTCAGTCACCAAACGGCTCAGTTACCAGTTATCACACGAAAAGGGGTGACTGGGGACTTCTAAGATGGTGACAGTTCCAACCGTCACCAGAGCCGCTGCTACTTCACCATCAAGACGAGAGATTGGAGGAGCCAGAAGAAGCCGACCTCCTTTTACCGCTGTTGATTTGATGGAAAGATGAAAGGATCTCGTAAGGCTCAGACAGACATGGATATAACTCAGAAAGAGATACCTATTTTTTTCAAGACACTAAAGGAGCGTCCACCACAAGAGTCACGTCAACCCCAGATGGAGATGGCAAGGAATATTGTTAACATCCAGTGTAGGCACTTCAGCAGGACGTGCGTTTATAGACGAAGAGGCTCGCGTTGCTCTTGAACGCCAAGTATAAGGGAGTCCGCAATCCAATTTCATCACACGTGAAGATGAGGAACGACTTCTCCAAAACCGAGGCAAAGAAAATCAGCAACCCTCCTGAGTTCACAAAGACTCTCTTCCTGTCAGGAGCTGCATGATTTCCGGGGACTTGGCCCAAAAAATCGTGTTGTCTATGATGAAACACTTATATGAGATTCTATATTTCCCCAAGGCGCAACGTCAAGACATATTTATAGCCCTCAACCACACTGCATCAGGAAAGCAGCTATTTCCAGCCAGAGAAGCCATTCCAAAACCTCAACCTCTCCTGGAAATAACAATTGATAGATGGAACTGGGGACTCCTAACCACTGTTCTCTTGAAGGGTGTCCAGTTTTACAACATACTGATTGACGCATCCACTTCGCTTCAACGTCCTCCAGCAGTGTCTCCGCTTCAACGTTCTCTCCAGCAGCCACTCTGCTTCAGAGTTCTCTCCATAAGATGCTCCAGGAACCAAAGTCGAAGCTTCAGTGTTTGGCTCCTTAAGTTTCAATGTCCTCTCCAAGAGCCGAAACCGCTTCAACGCCTCTCCCTCCTGCCAAGGATCGTACCGTGTCCACCACTCCTTCCTGCAAAGAGTCGTGCCACCACACTCCCCATTTTAAGGATCATGATCGCAGCCAACCAATATTCGTAGTCATGGCCACCTTTTGATCCATTCCGCCAAAACTTTTGATCATGGACAGTTTGCTCGCTTACACATCCAGCCAATCCTTTTACCTCCATGGATGCCCATACAATTCCGTCCAACCTACTTTGTTCCCATGACAATGTAGTCTCTTCTGATTACATATGCTACCAAGAACTGTTGCCGCTCATTTGTTGATACCAGCCAGAGCTTCACCGCAGCAGCAACCACTACAAAGGTAACCCGTACTCCTCCATATTTTAGTTTCATGTGGAAGAAGTAACAAAATCACCAGTACGAACGCATGATGGTGATGTCTTTATCATGGTCAACCCACTGCCCATACAAGATGGAAACATGTAAACCATACTTGAGGACTGAGGATCTACACGGAATCGCTTCACTATCAAAGCTTAGAAGACTCAGTCAACCAAAGGCCATATCCGCAACAAGGTCATCTACTCTTCAAGGGTGTAGCGCAAGAATATCATCATCTCTCTGTCTAGAAGACGCTTTCAACACTTTACGAGGCCGCGGTGGATCCCAAGCCTGCTCAGAGGAAACAACTTCGGAAACTAAATAAAAATGCGACTGGGGACTGCTCATCGCAGTCCATCCCGACGACCATCAAAGACTCATGAGATAACTCCAGAAACGCGGCTGAAACATTTTCTTGAAGAAACAGAGGGAGCCACGATAAACAACATAACTCTCTCATTCCTACCTCTTCACTATCCAGAATATTTCGTCCATGTGATATCCTGAGCATCCCAGTGTCACATCCAGAAGAGTACAATAATCTTGTATCAAATCTCGTGGACATGGATTCAAGGCGATGCAATGAAAGTAGGCTACACATGGGGACTACCAGCACGGAACGCTTTCACTACCATCAACCTGGTTATTTCTGATTTCAACATCATCACTGCCGAAGTTTTACGAGCCGCAGGAATTTCTCAACATGAAGCTGTACATGTGCATCGTAGACTTCAGAAGCACGCTACAAAGATACATTCACATATTCAGCCATGAAATAGGATCTAACATAAATATAACTTGGGACTGCTCACCGCATCCCATTCCATACGATAGTCCAAGATTCAGAAGCTGGTTCGAAGGATGTCTCTTGGAAAAAAGTCCTTGAAGACTTGATAGCAGCACATCGACAACATAATGTCTCCCAACTCATCTATTTCATCCTATGGCTTCGGAAGATTTCTACCATACAATCATCCACAGCATATCATCATCGCGATTAGAAAGTCCAGACACTGAACAACCTAAATTCAAGGATAGACCGACAACGCAACCACAATCCCCAAGATTATCCCTAACATGATCGTTTCCGAGCATATATTTCATCCATCCATCCCAAGAATGCAATGGAGTTCGGCAAACTTTGGAATCCACTGGAGAGACACTGCGGGCGAAAACACGGATCCAGACGAGCAACAGAAAACAGAAGAGGGTTGATACTTCTTTTCATGCGGACGGAGTTTCTAGAGTTTGAACAGAATAAATATTCCTTCTTGCTCCATGAACGGGATTATATGACTATGCCACCTCGGGCCCGCAACATCCCTCCTGAATTCTTCCTGAGTTTTGCTGTCGGACTGTTTTCACCTCCTAAATGACCTCAAAACCTAAATATTACCAAGTAAGGAAATAGGAAATTCTTTTCCGTTCAGAATGGAGGGGCGGATCGTCAAAATCCGAGTTCGTACGAGAATTATACAGCGATTTTAGTAAGGAGCACCAATTAGGGTTTCGGCATGCCAAACCCTAATTTAGACAAAGTTGCCAGGCGCCATCACCACCGTTTGGTAGCCGAAGTTCCGAAATCAGTTCCCATCCTTCCATGGATCTGAAGCCAGTCGTAATCCTTCCACGGAACTGAAGCCAGTCGTCACCCTTCCACGGAACTGAAGCCAGTCGTCATCCTTCCACGACACTGAAGCCAGTTTCCACCATTCCGTGGACTGAAGCCAGTTTCCACCTGGACCGAAGACAGTTTCTACCTCTACCACTCCGCGGCCTATCTAGCAGCACCACGAGCAGAATCTACGCAAATCCACCAACACAAGAATAACGAATTCTCCTTACCTCTCGGAAAAGGTTAGCTGGATCTTCCTGACCATTTTTTTCATGACTTGCCATTTCGATTTTGTCCTTGTCTGTCACTGTCTTATGCTTACCTCGCAAAAATGCCCCTGTTCCGAGCTAATCAGGGGACTTAATGTTGATGGTGGTTTTTAGCTTAGGGTTAAAATCGTAAAACCTTAGACAGACAGTAACGTCACACTTGAGTAATAATATCGCCACTAGCACATTTATTAAACCATTCAACATGTCTGTGTAAAATTACCAGGGTACCTTTTATATATGCCATGCTCCACGGCAGAGCCCTCGGTACTAACTGGCATCATCTCTGCACATGCCAGCCGCGCATGCTAGCCAAACGTGCCAATCACGTGTGCCACATATTTTAAACTAGGGTTTCGACACGCTAAACCCTAATAGTCATATCTTCGCGCCAAAGGCATGCCAACCATGCCATCCGCACCATCGTGCTAATGGCATGCCATGCCAGCCACATCTCCGCGCCAAAGGCATGCCAACCATGCTAGCCGCACCACCGAGCCAATGGCATGCCATGCCAGCCACATCTCCGCGCCAAAGGCATGCCAACCATGCCAGTCGCACAACCGTGCCAATGGCATGCCAGGCCATCCACATCTCTGCGCCAAAGGAATGCCAACCATGCCAGCCGCACCACCGTGCCAATGGCATGCCATGCCAGCCACATCTCTGCGCCAAAGGCATGCCAGCCGCATCACCGCGCCAAAGGCATGCCAATCATGCCAGCCGCACCACCGCTCCAACGACATGCCATCCACACATCCGCGCCAAACGCATGCCAACCATGCCAGCCTCACCACCGTTCCAACGGCATGCCAGCCACATCTCCACGCCAAAGGCATGCCAACCATGCCAGCCGCACCACCGTGCCAATGGCGTGCCAACCATGTCAGCCACACCTCCGCGCCAAAGGCATGCCAACCATGCCAGCCACACCTCCGCGCCAAAGGCATGCCAACCATGCCAGCTGCACCACTGTGCCAACGGCATGCCAACCATGCCAGCAACACCTCCGCGCCAAAGGCATTCCAACTATGCCAGCCGCACCACCGTGCCAACGGCTTGCCAACCATGTCAGCCACACCTCACGCGCCAAAGGCCCAACCATGCCAGCCGCACCGCCGTGCCAACGGTATGCCAAAGCCATGCCGGCCATGCCTCCATGCCGATGGCTGCCAAAAACGGAGGGTTGCAACAATCAACGGCCACCCTTCCATCTGAGATGCAAATCTCAGCCGTACAATTTCGCCAGCAAACGCGTGGTAACTTCTGGCCCAATGCCAAATTCCACGGTTTATGCCAAAACCCTAATTTGGTCGCGCCTAAAACATGCCAAAGCGATGCCGTCCATGCCTCCATGTCGCTGGTTTCCAAACGGAGGGTTGCAACAATCAATGGTTACCCTTCCCTCTGAGATGCAAATCTCAGCCGTACAAGTTCGCCACCAAACGCGTGGCAACTTCTGGCCCAATGTCAAATTCCACAGTTTATGCCAAAACCCTGATTTCGTCGCGCCTAAAACATGCCAAAGCCATGCCGGCCACGCCTCCATGCCGCTGGCTGCCAAACAGAAGGTAGCCATAATCAACGGTTAACTTCCTCCTGAGATGCATCTCATCCGTCCAAGTCCGCCAGCGAACTAAAAGACTTGTGACGACTTTTTTGGCCACAACGCCAAATTCTTTGGCTTGTGCCACCAAAACCTAACTTTGGCCATGCCGCCATCCCTCCTGAATTCTTCCCGAGTTTTACTGTCGGGTTTTTTTCACCCCCTAAACGAGCCCAAAACCTAAATATTCCCGCCAAGGAGATAGATAATTCTTTTTCGATCAGAATGGAGTGGCAGACCGTCAAAATCCGATTCCGTACGGGAATTCTACAACGATTCTAGTAAAGGGCGCTAATTAGGGTTTCAGCATGTCAAACCCTAGTTTAGACAAAGCCGGAAGCTGCCAGCGGCTCCCTTCCAAGCCGCAAGCAATTCCCTTCCAAGCCGCAAGCGCTTCTCTTCCAAGCTGCACGCTCCCAGCATCTCTCTTCCAAGCTGCAAGCGACTCCCTTCCAAGCCGTACACTGCCAGCGGCTCCACTTCACGCCAAATCCATGTTGGCCATGCAACCATGTCGCTGGCTGCCAAACGGAAGGTAGCCACGATCAACGACTACCCTTCCTCCTGAGATGCAGATCTCAGCCGTACAAACTTGCCACCAAATGACTTGTGGCAATCTCTTGGCTACGGTGCCAACTCTTGGCCACGGTGCCAAAGCCCTAATTTGGACACACCAAAGCCATGCCAGCAATGCCTCCATTCCGCTGGCTTCCAAACGAAAGGTTGCAACAATCAACGGCTATCCTTCCTCCTGAGATGCAGATCTCAGCCGTACAAACTTTCCACCAAACGACTTGTGGCAATCTCTTGGATACGGTGCCAACTCTTGGCCAAGGTGCCAAAGCCCTAATTTGGCTACGCCAAAGCCATGCCGGCCATGCCTCCATGCCACTGGCTGCCAAATGGAAGGTTGCAACAATCAACGGCTATCCTTTCTTCTGAGATGCAAATCTCAGCCGTACATTCTCGCCACTAAACCAAACGACTTGTGGCAACCTTTGGCTACACTGCCAACTCTTTGGCCACGGCACACACTCAGCTATGCCAATTCTTTGGTCACGGCACCAATCCCTAATTAGCCACGCCAAGAGCATGCGCAAGCCATGCCAGCACCGTGGCCACGCCACTGGCTACCAACGGAAGGTAACCACAATCAACGGCTAACCTTCCTCTCAAGATGCAAAATCTCGGCCGTCGAAGGTCACCACCGAACCGGCAAGCCTCTCAATCTTAACTTGACAAACAATAACAACATGCTACACGTTTTCTACGAAAACACTCGAGACATCAAAACATGTCACAAACTGGGGGATGCTCATCAGGGTATTGGTCTGGCGGTTTACAGCGTACGACGTACACTACGCCCGTTACAAGAAAGTGTCCTAAGAGTGAGGCGGTTAGTAAATACAAGGAGTGATAGTGAAACGTTTCCTTCATTATGGAAACATCAATTCCAGGCGTTACCCGTTACCGCTTTCTTCCATTTACTCAACCATTTCCACCTCTTACGAGACCAGGGTACGTTTTTGTTGCGACTTGTATAAATAGGTCTCACTTATTTCCACCAATGAATAAGTTCTGGTCAAGAGAATACAACACTCAGAAATCACTTGTTAGATTTCCCATCTGTTAGCTTTCCACTTTCTGATACAAGTCGTCAAACAACTATTTTTCTCGAATCAACTATTCTGGTCTTGACACTCTCTTCGCTTCCCTCCCTAGACCAACCCTTCTCCTTCACTTTGTGACCGAAGAAAGTCTGGAACGTCCATTTCTTGGTTTAGGCCTAATTTGTACAGATTGATCTCCCGAATCAAAGTACTCCATTGCAGTACATTGTTTAGGGTTTAGACTTGTTTCTCACCCATACACTCGAAACTACCGAAATCAGCAGAAACTGTTTTCACCCACAAACAGTCGCAACATCGTTTTCCGCCATTGGGGACGCAACACCATCTTCACGACGATCAATATCAATCTTCAGATTACCAGCGGGTACGGTTTCCACGATTGGAGACACAGTTATATCTTCATTTCCATGAATCTCCATCTCGAGGTTACTTTCAGTAGCGGCTTCTTCCTGTGATATCACCAATTGAATATTTGTTCCATATAAATAAATAAGTCCAAGATGAAAAACGTGTGAAAACTCACCGACTCATTTGAGGGCTCACTGGAAGAAGACTCATCGCTACATTCAAAAGTGCTCTTCTCATTTCCACTGGATCGTGAGCTTTCCTCCTCTCCAGCTTCTTCCCCACCTTCAAGAGACTCAGTGTCGCCGGTCGCTTCCTCAAGAGGCTCCATTTTCTGACCCTAGGAAAGTCTGGCGAAGACGTTCGAATTGTCGAGACCCTGAGTTAAAAGAAGAGCAGATGTTCAACAGCAAAGTGGAGGATTTATGCAATTCAACCAAACCAGTAAGAAGATCATACGTACTTGCATGTTGAAAGAACTGAAAGTCATAAGAGCCGTCGAATCCGATTGGAAGCCACTTGCATGACTTTTCGACCTTCGCTCCTTTCTGTGGGGACTGTCTTCATCCGAGCTAGAGGATTTTCTCTTGCTCGAAGGAAGCCGTTTCAGCAATTTATGCTTGCTAGAACCACAGAGGAAGGTTTTCCACGTGGATTTGTCACAACATCCTGCACGAACTTATGGATGGCGAGAAACTCATCTTGCCAGAAGATATTATACTTGGGAGCCGTCACATGTTTTCGTTCTGGGAGTAAGAAGGGAAGGCTTTTATCTGGTGCAAAGACGCTGTAATCAAGAATGGCGGGTAACAATTCATCTGGAGCTGTCGGTGGGCGACGGAATGGGACTCCCTGATCAAAGCCCATATGTCGAGCATCTCTGTCAATGTTGTAAGAGACTACTCCACAAGACCCTCTGAAAAAAAGATGGCACATACCCAGGTATGCAGCTTTGCAAGAATACAGTTTCCCCGATGCTCATATTCTCATCGGCAGAATGCAATATCACGTTCGGTGCGGAATCAAAAGTGTCTGGATGAACTATGGAGGCGTGGGCCGGTGTGACATCCCGGATTTTCGGACTTCCAGCGGACACGGATTCGACCTTGTGGGTCGGGTCCGATCCAGCTAGCAAGTCCAAATTTCTGGACCGCCACTCGTGCAGGACCATATTTTTTTGTTTTTAAAGATTTTAATAAAATACAAAACTCAACTCAAACTAAATTTGTACAACGAAATACAATATTACTTTTAAAATTACAAAACTTTAAAATAATAATTACAAAATCAAAGTATGTTAAAACAAACCAAGACTCTGGTTTAATTCAAAGTGCGCAAAGCCCAAATCCCCAAGATAAATAATAATTTCTTTTACGGCTAGTCTTTCTTCATTCTCTGTGGAAAGGGAGGAAAAATGGGTGAGCAAACCACAGCCCAGTAGGAAGTTTCAAAAAATAATAGAGTGCATTGAAAAACAAACAAATGCAGTAGATACAACAATAAAATTCATGCACAAAAATCCAACAATATTTACGCCAATCTCAACCATGAATACTTCACATTTCTTACTCGAAATATTCAACCTCAAATTCTAGATCATTAATCTAGTTGTCATAGTTATTCCGGTAAACAAACCACAATTATTCACGAACAATCTTATTTTTCTTTCTTCAAATGATTCTTAATATAGTTGTCAGAGTTATTCCGGTAAACAAACCAATATTGTTCCCCGAACAGTCTTCCCAGGGTAGCCAGCAGTGGTGGGATGCAGAGAGATTGTATATTTCTCTGACATTTCAGCAGCAGAGAGATTGTATATTCATTATTCATTATTCATTTTTAAACACTAGACCTGCGTACAAGCACCAAAACATTTTCAATAACTAATAATCTAATTCAATAAATTCACATTCACAAATCAAAACTCAATTAATATGCATTAATATAATTTTCTTAATAAATAGAGAAAAACATTACTACCTAGATCAATTGTTAAAATAAAAATCTAGAATAATCTAATAATAATGGTTAATAATCAATATACAAAATTTCATAAATAAATCATTTTATACGAAGAAAACAAAACAACTTAATGAATTTAAAACAACCATCATGATTATTATCATAAAAATGAAAAAAAAAAATCAATATAATTATAATACTAAAATAGGTTTTGATTTTTGTATTAGGTAGAAACCCCCTACCTTTTTAGCAAATCCCAAACTCTTGAATCAACCCAAATCCAAACAATACATGCACAAATTCCAAGAATAAGAAGGATTAATAGCTTAGGTTTTCTTTTACTTTTTGTTTTCTTTTTATTATCTAAAAAGAGGTAAAGAGAAATAAAGTAAAGGAAAGAGAGATGAAATCGATGGGTAAAAATGATTTGGGTTTTTTTGTTAGGAGACAAAAGAGAAGAAAATTTGGAGAAGATGAAAGTGACGCTTCCTTTTGATTTTTTTTTTCTTTTGCTATACACGTTTTGGTAAACAAAATCCTAGTTAATTATTATTTACCACTCAAGTTTTGATAAGGGTTACACTATTGCACACCACTATTAAAATACATGTACCTCAAACAGATAAATAATAGTGACATAAAATTTAACAAAGATATATATATATATATATATATATATATATATATACATATCACAATGCACACATTCACCACAATTAAAAATCATCTTTATTATTTTATTTTATTTTGGGCAACCATAAATATACTCAAAACTAAATATTTATCTTCACAAATTAAGTTTTAGATTAAAAACCTGAATAGAAAAATATGGATGGGTTTTAGGAGCGAAAATCATAGTAATAAAATTACGGGGTTTTACACTATTAACACTTTAAAAATAATTTCGTCCCGAAATTCAAAACCAAAAATACTGGGTGTTACAGCCGAAGCCCAAGGATGAAAATTAACTGCATGTGTGTTGTCAAGAAAATTAATGAGCTTTGATCCAGGTCTTGGACGCCTCTCCAACCGACGGAGTATCCTAGAACCGCCATAATGTATCGGGGAATGAGGTTTTCGGGTTAGGGCATAATGTTTGAAATGTTCCCACAACCATGCCTGGAGAAAGGCGACATGGATATACGAGTCTACTTTCATGTACCCATTAGAGACGTACATGTCCGCTACCAAGCGATCCGGATGGGTGTACAAAGAGCCAAGAAACAAACTGTCAATGGGAAGAGCAACGTTATGCCCTTATCTCCTTCTTGACAGATCCACCATCAAAAATATCTCTAGATAGACACAGCTCTAAAAATGCAGCAACGTGGAATGTATCATCCAGCACTTGATTCGACTCCGGCTCATCAGGGAACCACTCGGACACCCACCAATTATAGAAGCATTTTTCCTCATAATTCTTTCGAATGTATCATGTTGCTTTCGTGACCAAAGCGACATGTATTTCTTCTTCTTCCTCAGACAAGATAACATCAAAGTTCCCAATTATTGGAAGACTCGATAGAACGGCTACGCTTTCCAAGGAAATAGTCATCTCACCCCATCTACATATACCCGTGTGAGTTTCCGGACACCATCAGGAAATAAAAGTAATCAAGCCTGCAATGTCTTTTCTGATTTGAAGTGTTGTAAAAGCCATAACAACATTCACAATTTGCGCCCCAGTCAGATTAGCTCTTACATATTCTCGGCTCATCATGAACTTCATCTATTTGTCATAAGAGCGCAATGGACTATGACATATTTTGAAGTCTATGGGAGAAGCCAAATACTCTTTCTTCTGAAGACAAAACCTCATTATACGCCCTGGATTGACTGATTGAACTTATCCATCATTCTCTGAATCAGTCAGAAGAGTTTCCACGAATTTGGGATGGGTCTTTGTAATCGTAGCAAACTTCGCAAAAAACTCATCATCTGTGTTCGGCTTGGAGTTGTTGGCACTTCTAGACGCGCGGAAGAACTGCTTTCAGGTAACATCTTAACAAAATTCCTTATTCTTTTGAAGTAACTACAACGAAGAAAAACAGAAAAGTTACTACTTAGGAGAAAACCGTGCATAAAGGTTTTATCAGAATCAAGTACGATGATAAAAAAAATCCACGACAAGTTTTCTTTGGGAAACTTTTTTTGGCCGCAAGTCATAGCATGCATAGCCAAAAGGAGCGCGCATAGCCAAAGGAGTGGGGACTGATACTCGCTTCAACAAAACCATGTTTTGCCACGGAAAACGTGCTCATAGACAAAACCGCGTCTTGCAGAAGGAAGTATGCTCTCGGACAAAGGAAGAGTGTGTCCCACCACGGTAATTGTGTGCACGGCCACAAAAGGAAAAGGAAACCTTAGAGCTAGGTTTTCATGGGAAAATAATTAATGGCAGCCACCCGTCCGTGCACGCCTACCTTGCATAATAATTGGCTTCCTTACTATCAATGTAACGTCTAATATTACTACAATACTGTTACCAGGGAAGAATCATTCATATGGAAGTATTTATACAAGTTTATGGAAGATATGACTATGGCCAGGTTTTACACCAACAACAGAAGAGCAAACAAAAGAAGACGGAGATACATACCTGGAATGTGCTCGCCTGCTTTATTGCTACCACTCTGTCGCTAGCACCAAGACGTGGAAACAAAGCCAATAATACGAGGTAAAGAGGATAGGTGACGCCTTTTATAGGCATAACACTTTTTGGAGTTCGAATGGACGAAAGTTTCTTGTTTTGAGCTATACACCAACAGGCCGCGACCAAGATAGCGCTAACAGCCCACATCCCAGCCAGCGCCACACCCAAGCCAGCGCTAACAAGTCACTCCCAGCACCAACAGTCCACGCCCTAACCAGCGGCGCCATCGGTTATGCCCTAGCCAGCCAAGCGGCGCCATCCTGGTCGTTCAAAGCAGCGCCATCTCCGCCCGCTCCACAGCCTATCAAGCAACGCCATGACTTCAGCACTCCGTGATTAAAGCCTCACTATCTCTACCCATTCTGCGACCCAGCTGGATCCATCTTCACCATTTGGTAGCCAAAGTTCAAAGTGATGTTTCCACCATTCCACGGAGGACATAGCCAAGCTAGACGCGCTATCCGCCATTCCACAACGCCATCTCCGCACAACCAATAGTGAAGTGCCATCTCCGCTGTTCAAAGCAGCGCTACCTTCACCATTCCAATCCAAGCATTATCTTTGCCCTTTGTGCGACCTAGCCAGCTCCATCTTCACTGTTTGGTATCCAAAGTTCCACGGACTGAAGCCAGTTTCCATCATTCCATGGACTGAAGCCAAGCGCCATCTCCATATGTTTCCGTTACCTATCCAGCTAGTGTCGTTCATCGATTCACGGACCAAGTCGCAGTTCCATCTCTTCCGATTAATAGCCAAAAATTCCAGTGCCGACGCCAGCATCTTATGGCCAAGCCGGAATTACGCAAAGCCGCTAACGCAAGGATCACGGATTTCTCATGTCTTCCACCAAAGGTTAGTCGAATTTCCCTGGAAATCTCTTCACGTCTTTCCCTTTCGATTTTACTCTTGTATGTCACCATCTCATGCTTACCCCGCAACAACGCTACTGTTACGTGATAAGCAGGGGACTTAATGTTGATGGTGGCTTTTATCTTATGGTTAAAATTGTAAAACCTTGCATCTGATGTGACGTCACTCTGTAAGGAAACGAAGCCATGAGTGTTAAACTCTCCATCGGCATATTTATTGAGCCATTCAATATATTTACATGAAATTTATCCAGACTGGCGCATGTAGCAACCATCCCAGATGTTCTGTAAATTTCGGGGCCTTGCCCGTATTCACTTAATATAAGTTTCTTTGAATGCTTTCTATGCTATATTACCTGGATGAACCCTTAATGTTGATATGGCATGACAATTTGTGTTCACTCACAACAGAGTAACACAAATTTCCAAATATCAAGGATAAGGTTTTTGCATAAGGTATTCAATCAGAAAGCATGCTGCTCTCTGGATATGAACTTAAAGAACTCTGTATCAACACATAGAATTCAATCAATTACTTTTGCGCCTTGCGCAGTATACCAGACCTTGCTTGTCGAAAGTAAGCCTAGGAAAACTAGGTAACTAATCTGTCATGGATTAGTAGGTGCAAAACCTTGCCCAGAGTCAGAAAACAGGGATCCGCAGCAGCAAAGGAAGGCGTGGCCATGCCTTGGCGCCACTCGCCATTGGCTACACCCCATCCTAAAACCGGCCCTATTTCCCTCGACCAATCAGGTCGCTTTAAACTCGCCATGCGCACATAAGTTGTGGCTGGGCCCATACTTGTCGGGCCCATCTCCCATCGAACAACCAGGTTGCTCTAAAGCCGCTACACTCACAACAGAAGTGTATCCACGCCCATGCTTGGCTGGCCCCTCTCCTTCCTACCGACCAATAGGGTCACTTTAAATGCGCCACAAAGCACTAGAGGTGTGGCCGCACCTTATGTTTGTCCGACCCCTTTTCTTGGCCAATCAAGTCGCTCTAAACTTGCCACCATACGTTAAAGGCCAAATGCACCCTGCCGCGCCAACATACTAACTGGCAAGCAAAATGCACCCCGCCACAACAACATATTGATCGGCATGCCAACATGCCACTCTGACGCAGTAGCATGCCAAACACACCACTTCGTGGCAACATGCCATAAATAGCGCCCTATGTGCTAACCTACCTCCTGTTCGCGACCAACGCCATGAAAAGCTTAAGATTAGGGTTTTCCGGTCAAAAGCACGCCTATGCATTAACCAAAGCCCTAATCTCCAGTCGTGGCACAAATTATGCCACTTCGACCCCACAACATGCCACGAGCCGCGTGGGACTCAGGAAGCCCTAGGTTTGGCGCCATATCATAGCCACCCACCGCAATCCCTACTCCTGTGGCCGTTTCCACATTATGGCCTTGCCATTACTCCTTTGGCACAGCTATGCCGCCATTTGCATAAAAGTATCGCCATGTCGCGGCTGCATGCCACATGCACTAATTAGGTTTTCAACATGCCAATCCCTAATTTGGGAAACGTTTCTACGCCAACCAATCAACGTTTCCCAGAGCGTTTGGATTGATGCGGCAACATGGCCAATGTTGTCATGCCACATGTGGGTCCAACACCGAGGTGCCAGAGTCTAGCGGCCATGGTTATGCCAGGCGCTACTTCGTGCCACTGGCATATTCTAACTATGCCAGCCATGCCGCCAAACCCTAACCTTGGCCACGACGCCAAACCCTAGCCTTGGCCATGCCGCCAAGCCCTGACTTTAGCCACGGAGCCAAATCTTGGTTTTGGCCATGCTACAATGCCACGGGCGTGGCCATGCAACAACACCACTGGCATGCCGCTATGCCACGGCTACTAGCATGTCGTTGTGCCATGTCTACGCCACTGACATGCCATTAGCATGCCGCTATGCCATGGCTCCACCAGGCGCCACTATGCCAATGGCGCTACTTTTCTATACAACAAGATGCGGCCATAATCAATGGACATCCTTCCTCATGATATGCAATCTCAGACATCCAAGTTTTCCACCGAACTGACAGACGTATGGCAACTTTTAAGAAACCATCCGCCCAAATCCGATGGCCATGGCTACGCCAGACGCCACTTACACCATCGTGCCACTGGCATGCACAAATTATGCCAGCCATGCCGCAACGCTACCAACATGCACTCAAGGTTCCATTGCGCCAGACTCCAACATGAGGTATCTATAATGAACGGCTACCCTCCTTCATGATATACGATCTCAGCCATTGAAGTTCGCCACCGAACTGACAAACTTGTGGCCAGTTTTAGGCGACCAGCCAAAACGAGCCTAATAGCATTACATGCTATTCTCCTGCGGTAAGTCCCTTGACTTTGACTTGCCATACGTAGCAAAGTGCTATATGTTTTCCACGAAAACACTCGAGACATCAAACATGTCACAAACTGGGGGATGCTCATCAGGGTATTAGTCTGGCGGTTTACAGCGTGCGGCGTGCAATGCGCCCGTTACAAGAAAGTTTCATGAAGCGGGACAATTAGTGGTAGTGAAAGGTAACGGTGTAAACAAATTCATTTTCTTCATCATTGAAGCATAATGTCTGACAGTTACACGAATTCACTTCCTTCATCATGGAAGCATATGTCTGACGTTTACACGTTACTCTTTTCTTCCACCATTCAATTGTTTCCACTTCCTACGAGACCGGGGTACGTTTCAATATGACTTGTATAAATAGGCTTCACCTATTTTCACCAAACAACAAGTTTTTTGGGTCGGCAACAATACAGTATCTAGAAATCACCTGGTAGCTTTCCATTCTGCTAACCAGTTCTACTTTCAGATACAAGTCATAAACAACCACACCTTTAGAATCAACGATTCTGGTCTCAACACTCTCTTCGCTTCTCTCCCTAAGACCAACCCTTCTTCTTCACTTTGTGACCGAAGCAATCCTGGAATGTCTATTTCTTGGTTTAGGACAGGATTGTACATATTGATCTCTCGAATCAAAAGTACTCCCGTGCAGTACATTGTTTTGGGTTTAGATTTGTTTCTCATCCATACACCCAAATTACCAAAATCAGCAGAAACAGTTTTCACCCACAAACATATGTGAAAAGGGTGTTAAGAATTCCATACAAGAAGTGTATGGTGGACAGATTATTGTTCACCCCAACACAGCTTAATTATGTTGATAGTGCATCTTGTCTCATGTGCCTGACTTCAAAGAGTCAAGAGTTTGCACAGTTCAGGCTAATTAGGAAAATAAGTTTTTTTTCTTTTTTGGTTGCCTTTAGTTTTTGGAATTCTGTTGATCTTTTCTTGGTATTGAAAACAATTTCCTTTTTCATTAAAAAGGGGTTAAAATCGATAATTCTACCTTCTTTAGGGTTATGAATCTTACTCTGTATATAGGTTCCGTAACCCAAAATTCCTTTTTCCTTCCCTGAAAAACTCTTTTTATCACAAGATTGCTTGTTGAGCTTTATTTGTGTATTTCTTCACAATTACATACTTGTATGGAAACTCCAAGCATCATGTCTTCTGATAGAAAAGATGTTAATGTGATTATTAAGCCATCAATCATGAAGGAAAAAGATAAGTCTCCTTCCTCTACAACTTTAAAGAGAAAAATAAAGAATATGAAGAAAACAAGGGCTATCCCCTCTAATCTTCAGAAGTTTTCTGGTGTTCTTGAAGAGTTGAAGGAAACAAGGAATTAGATTCAGCAAATAAAGGCTATTGTTTTAAGGACTCTTGAGATTTTGAAGGCCCTGGTTCGACATCAGTTAAGAAGGTTTGTTGGAATTGACTCCTTTCTTCATGAACCTTATGTTCCAATGGTTGTTGACGACAAGGAGTTCGGGGACGATAAATAATTTTTCAGAGCTCTAGGAAACTTCTTATGAGGATTTTATTCTTGTGTTTTAAGAAGGATAACTAGGGTTTGGAATAGTCTATTTTGTGATTACACATTGCTATTGCCAACGATTTTTCATCTTGCAATGTTTTTAGATTTATTTATTTAAATTCTGAAGTTTATTTGGAAAATGATTTTGCAGTATTAATCTTTATTGGTTTTAAGAGGGGGGATCCATGGACACTCTTAGATGGACAAGGTCGTACAAGATTTGCGCCATTTTCTCCGGCAAAATCAGACGACAATGAATTTAAATCTAATATTTTAATGATATGTTCCCATTATAAGACTTTATATTCCTAACAGAAATGAATGCAATTCGAGATATCAAACCTGACCATCTACCGATCTTAATTTCAACCGTTAATTTTGAACGGCCGATATTTAAAGGGGTATATGGTGGTTTTATACAACTCGAATTGTGATGATTTTTTGTAGGAATGTAGAGTCTTATAAGAAGAATATACCATCAAAATATTAGACTTAAATTCATTATCGTTTGGGTTCTACGGAGAAAATGGCGCAAATCTTGTCCGACCTTGTCCATCTAAGAGTGTCCATGGATCCTCTATATTGCAAAATTTGTTATGGATATATGTGTTGCGTCCGTGAACTATGATTATCCCGTATATGTCAAAAGTTAAGTCTATTACGTCATTATGCAAATATTGATGGAAGATAAAATGAACTTTTGATGAAAAAGATTAAGTCTATTGTGTCACTATGCAAATATTGATGAAAAATAGAATGAATCTTTGTATTCCGCAGTATTGATCTTTCCCTGATCCACTTCTATGTGAAAGTACTGTATGGCTCCGTAAGTTCTCTTATGTTGAGAATTTCCGATTAAATTGATCATGGATTCTCTTGTGGTTAATTTAATTGAGTTTTCTGGATACAAATTCATGTTTCATGTAATTTTTTAATGTCCAAAGAAATCCTTCTTTTCTTGCGAAAGTAAGGTCGCTCTTGTTGTTCTTTCGGGAATGACATATTATAGGGGAGAGTTCTTAATTGAACTTGTGATTAATTGCCAAATCTTTGTGGGGAGTGCGGCTCTGGAATATTATAGGAGTTTTCTTGTATCTTTATAAACTCCTTGATGAATACACTAAATTTCGACTATGTGAAATCATCGAAACAAAGTTGATATGTTCTCTTTTAGTCATGAAGTATCTCTATGAGAATTTCATTATGATGCCATTAGTTTTCTTACCTTTGCCAATTTATATTGACAAAAAGGGGGAGCATTATTGTGTAGTTCACACTACAAATAGATATGGTTTACGGATCATTATGTAAGAGGGAGTGATTTTCAGTGTGAGATGAAGTATTAGCTAAGAGGGAGTGATACGTATCACCATAGTATTATTGTCAAAGTTGTGATACACTTGGACTTTGATGTTGTGTGATAATACTATGACACTATATAACAATGATTGAGAACAATGGGTTTGTTAATGTTATGGCTACGGATCTTCAACAACTATGATGTTGAGTTGAACACGTTCAGAATCACTGGAGTACTTTTAAGTGACGAAGATTTCGAGTAATGTTGAAGAATTGGATGAGAAGTTACAAAGTTTATTTATTTTGTAATCCATATGTATTGATTGTTTCATCACCAAATTTAACAAAGGGGAAGATTGTTAGAGCACTGCTGTTATAGTTTTGAAAGTGGTAGTACAAGTTCGTTGCTCGGACTTGTAAAGATTTAAAAATAAAAATATATACAAAAAATATTAACAATAGGCGAGAGGTACTGGGACTAAAGATTCAGCCATTTTTCATTTTCAAGTGGTTCAGAATTTAATTCTAGGCGATTATAGTTCAAAACAAAACAAATATTAACTCTAGTTTATTGCCAAGATAGATTTTATAAAATATTACTTGTATTTCTTAAGCATGGCATATAAAAAATCCCTAGGACTAAGCATACTCCATCAAATGAAATCACAAGTAATTAATTTAAAATCTTAATTCAATTAAAATTAGTGCAAAAAGTAAATAAAAGAATTAATGAAATTACCACATGAATGAAATTCGACCTCCTCCGTCGTCCCAGTGTTGGGTTTATCTCATCATGATAAAAACACGCTCAAAATATTTATTTATTGCTCAAATGGTGTTTACAATGAAGAGAAAAGGAGAAAATGGTGTAAAACTGTAATCTGCGACCCACAGTAAGCGTCACAAATGAACGATAAAAGAGAAGTGTTATTGTCGCTGTGGTTCTAAGACCCACACCTACGACCCACGCCTGTGAGTCTTTCTCACTGTTGATAAACCACTGCCCTTGCGAGTCCGTTCTTCATGTTTTTCATCTTCATCACGAACAGCAGCAGCAACAGAGAGAATTCGTGATTCTTCCTCTGCAGCTTCCTCTCCTCTCCTCCCAACTCTCGACACCCTTTTCTATCACCTCAACAGCCTATTTATACTCGACAGCAACCAAACTATTCTTGGTTTAATCCCACATATCTTTTCTTTATTATCACGGGAATAACCAAGATTTGTTTCCCTGTGAACTCTGATTATGCGTTAATAGAAGATATTTGGTATTTCTATCTTCTAGGATTCGATATATATCCTTCTAGGTACAATATCTTCCCTCTTTACTCGAGTATCTTCCACATATATTCTTTCCAGGATGCTTCGGTCTCTGTTTAGCTTTGATCTTCTCTAACGGATTGTTCAGCCCAAGTTTTTCGGTCCAATTCATTGTACCAAGCCTGTTAGGCTATATTAGGCCCATCCCAATCATTTCCAGCGATTGAATCTCGCTCAAAGCCCACACAAGATCGAACCCTAAACTGCCAGTGAAGTGTGCATGGCACAAGATTTTCCCGCCATTTTTTGTTTTTTTGAATCGTGAAGAAAGGGTGTCCCCCTAACCACTGTTGGGTGTCCCTTTAGCAACTGGGGTGGAAACATCCTTTTTTTGGGGGGGAAAGTAATTTTTCTGGGTTCCTCCGGGACATTTCTGGGGTGCTTCCGGCATACTTTCGGGGTACTTCCGGTTTACTGTTTACAGAGGTCCAAATGCCACATTTTTAGTCACTTTCGCCGCAAAACCTTATTTTTCCAAAAACACCTACAAATAAATAAAATACCATAATAAGTACAAAAATGGGTACTAACAATATATACAATTGGGCTATATTAGACACATAAATGCGTCTATCAACTGCTCGTTCGAACTCGCAAGCATTGCTATCTCAAGCTTGTTTGTCAAGTTTAGTTTCCAAAACCATAAGTCTTGATTTCTATTCTACTTATAGCTTTGTCTCGGATCAGGATAGAATGTGTAGTTGAGATTTAGAGTTCACGAAGTTCATCGATTGAAGACGAAGAACTACTAAGAGGAGCTTGTGGAAATTCATCAACAAAGGGTATGTGGAGACTTGAACTCATATATTACTCAGAAGTTTATTTTTATTATATCTCCTAATGAGACAAAAGTCGTGGAGCTATATAAACTTTATATTATAGACATTTGATATTTCGAGCTGAGTTTAACTCGCTTACATATTTCTCGAAATATATGTTAGTAAGCTTCCGCTTTAACCAAGTTCATCTTTATTCTTGACGAAAGTCAAAAAATGATCATGTGAAAATCGCCTGGTAACATCTTACATGATTTGTGTGAGACAGTCATTTGATGTAGACTCAGAATGTTTCGTATTGATCTATTGATCACTTGAAAATTTCTTTGAAGCTAATAGTTTGTGTGAGACAGCTATTCCCGTCTTCCAAGAATGTTTCAATGATTAACATAGAGTTTAGAATGATTAACCATTGATTGGATATAACACAATATGTGTACTTTTATGCTAACTGTTGCAAGTTATTCCATGTCCAGGAACCATAGTATGCATACTCGTATGCGTACTGGTTTGATAGTTGAAGTCAGGGAACTTAGTATGCATACCCGTATGCGTACCGGCTTAAAATTTCAAGTCTGGGAATTCAACTGAGTTTGGTCATGTACGACAGTATGCGTACCCGTTCACATACTGGCGAACCCAAATCAAGTCCGACTACTTAGGTATACGTACCTGTTTGCATACTTGAGTGGATTAAGTGTTAGAGCATTGCTCGGTTGAACCCATCAAGCGTTGGTATGTCAAGTTTGGTTGTCATATTTTAGTGAATCAAATCTCATGTTAAGAGTCGCTTGATTATGTACTAGAGTTAAACTTCGTATAGGTTAGCTTGAAAGTATTGGGATATGAGACATTACAAGTATTGCGAATTTTTGAAGATGTGAAGAAGCAAGGAGCTACAACGACAAAAATCATCCTTCCGCTGGAGGTTAGTCATATTTGACTTGAACTGTTTTATTCCTAACGTATCTTTCAAGTCGTGCATATTGAAAACATAACTGCGAATCATATATGAACTCTATGTAGACATAGTATTAAGGAACACAATACGAGGTTTATTTCTTAACCATTAAACTTTGTAGATAAGACATCGCCATAATCATTTGAATGCTATTGTGATTATGTATGGGTATGAGGTGAGGATTTCATCCTAGGGAACAATGTTTACATGTGTTCTAAGGAAGTAAGTTCGTAAACTTGTTTGTGAACCAAAAAGGAAATTTCCAGGAGTTATTGGTTTTGTTATTCATTGCATATCTTATGAACAATCAATATGTGTGATAGAGTATAACCGCTCCCAACTTGTTGTGTTCTTGGTAGAACTATTCACAAAGTCCTGACTTATGTATTGGTATAACTTTTATTAGTAAAACTAATCTTAAGTAATCACCTGTGGTATAATCGGATTATGTCTGACCTTGGGGAAAGGGAACCGATCCTAGTAAGGAAAAGGGAACCAATCCTTGTAAGGGAAAGGGAACCGATCCTAGTAAGGGAAAGGGAACCGATCCTTGTAAGGGGTGCAGTACATCAAGGGGAACCGATCCTTGTATAGGGTGCAGCAAGGTTTATAGCAGAAAGGGGAACCGATCCTAGTACCTAGTCAACCGAATCTTTGGGAAGCTAGTGTGACTATGTGTAGCACTCACATGGAGGTAGAACCGAAACTTGTTTTGGTAGAACCGTTAAACCCATGATTGTGATTGAATGTTGGTTTTGATCAATCACATAGTTCTTGAAAGTCAGATGAACCAATTCTAAACTTGTTTGGAAGTGTGGCAAATCGGTTTCAAGGTTGTAAGTGTGAAAGAGAACTTACAAAGTAAAGATGTCGACAAACTTTGAACACGTGCTGTGAATGTTTATTTCTATAATTGTTCAAAGATATTCCTTAATGGCTAAGGGAAGAGAATCCCAGGATCGAAACATAAGTAAGTTAAGAATCTTTTAATTAAGGTTATTAATTTCATTTTGTAGGAAAATTACAGAATTAGTAATGTGCATTTACTAATTAGATTTTCCGAGAGATTTCGATCGTTATTTTTCGACAGAGCATTTCCAGGAATTATGGAAACCGAATTTGTGCTTTAATGAATATCTTGAGAATATTTTAGGTTTTGGAAATTCCTTGGTGTCCAAACTTCCTTGTCTATAAATACACGAATTTGCTTTTCTAGCAAACTAATCCTTCGTAACAACATATTTACTCTTTTGTTGTTGTTACTGGTGTAGCCGCCTATCGGAGAGGAGAGTAATCTAATTAGGTGAAATCTCTTACGGCCGCTCACTTTAAAGTCTTCTTTGGGATTGAAAAGCTCTAGCGCGACCCGTTGGTGGGAAACTAGATAATTACGGTTTATCTTTGTTTTCGATTGATTTGATTGACTAACGGTGGTTGAAATCTTATTGCACCTAGTTTGTTTATTCTTTAGAATCTTCTCTTCTGATATAAGATTCACTCTAACTAGTTCAGAGTTTCGACAGGGATATTTACACTGTTGTTAGCTAAAGACGATCTTGTGATAATCCATTGGTAACAGACTGCGTTCTGTGCGTGATTGATCACAAGAGATTCAAGTGATTGTGTGCAGGTTTTTATTGAAGATTTAAGAAGATTTGAAGACAAAGAAGATATTGAAGATCTAACTTGGGTTTTACAATCTTTGGTATGCATAATACTTGTTCCGGTAAAAGAGGATCCAATTAATAATTGGTTTATCCTTGTGGTAGATTGGATTGATTAATTGAGTAGATCGGAATCAACACGGTTCTTCGGATTAAAGGTGTTGTTGGCTTAATCTTAATCGATTAACTTTGGGTGATTGAACATAAGATAGATCTAGACCTGACGAAGGATTTTATGTTGAGATAAATGGAAGAGCCTTTGTCCGACTCATATCACTTGGTTGAATAGAGTTGATACCAAACAGATTTCTTGTTCCTTTACTGTTTGGAATACGAATCAAAGGGATTGATCCAAGTACGTAACTTATTTATAAGTTGGAGGCATAAGAATACAGACGAAACTAGGTGAACTATAGGGTTAGTTACTTGGTCTCAACTATACGAAGTTAGTGTAATTTTGTGTAGCGGCTTAATCCCGAGAGTATTCAATTCTGGACTAGGTCCCGGGGTTTTTATGCATTTGCAGTTTTCCTCGTCAACAAAATCTTGTTGTGTCATTTACTTTTATTTTTCGTATTATAATTGTTTTAAACGTTAATTCCTATTTACTTGATAAGCAATCCTATTGTGTTTGGTTAAGTCCGAACCTTTGTATCAAGTAAACATACTTCGTTGTTGTATTGTCTCGATCTCGTATCCATAGACGATCACACGAAGTATGAATCGATTAGTTGTACTGTCTCGAATCAGTCCATAGACAATCACTTTCGGAGAAAGGACTTATAGGTAGGAAAAGTTTTAGCTTGAGGTATATTTGGGTACCCTCGCCTTTTCAATTGGTATAAGAGCAGGAAAACACGAAAAGATCTAACAATATGTGTTTGGTGCGATCCAACCTATAAGAATTGAATCTAATGTCCGATTCAGTTAACGTTGAGCAAGAAGATAATATACTTCCTAAATAAAGTTTGTTTTCAAAAAATGATAAACAACTATTTACTGTAAGTTAACTAGTGGAACACAACAATATTAACCATGTTGGGTTAATTGGAAAACAAAATGATGTGGGGAAGAAGTCAGATGTCTATAATGTGATCAAGGCTTTCAGAAAGCTTGCTGAAAAATATAATCTGAAGGATAATACCTATTATCCATCTGCCGAAAAGATCTTCAGAGATTTCTTGATTCATGAAAATATTGAATCTAAAGGTCTTGAATCTTCTCAAGCCAAAGGAGTTATATTGGTTAATAAACAAGGATATGTGACAATGACTATCCCTCAGACTGTTGTAATAATCAACTCTTACACACAAAAGGGAATGATTTCAGATCATGCTGTTTTGTAGTTGATCAACTGTCCAAGATTAGATCCAGGAAACAATCTCATCAAATGATGATGTCATATTCCAAAAATTTCTTGGATCGGTACAAGAGTTCTGCTTATCACACGACTCAAAAAACTTCATGTCACAATTATGATCATCAAGATGATTACTCTAAATCAGATTATTCCTGCTGTGACACAGTGAAAGAAGTTTATTCTTGGAAGAATACAAAAAGGATAGATATTCAGAAATATCGTGATGGATCTTGTTCCGAAAATTCTGAGCTATCATTAGCTCACACCAACGACTGATGTTGGCCTATAGAATTTCCCTTGATGTGTTCGGTTCAAATAAAAGGGAAATTCTTTAAAAAAAAAAAGGAGCACAAGAATTTGAAGATCATATAATAGACTCTTGAATATCTAAAGTATTTTTATACTTTGAGTAACTTTCTATCTTTGGGAAGTCCCTGATAAAATCTTTGGTAGGTTCTTCATGACTTTTCCGTCATACTGCTTCGGAAAACCTATGTTGTTTCCTAGAGTATATTTTCACAAATAAGATACCACGATTAGGTATTTCAATCTTGGAAATCAAGTTTGAATCATTATATAAACCATCTTTGGGACCGATTCTTCTGCGGTCAAAGATGGGTGAGAACACTATCGATATTGAATCTCAACTTCGAAAACTTGAAACCTTTCCTGTTGAATTCAAGTGTTAATTCTCAGAAGAACATAAAAGGATCCATATTTCTCGTGAGCTTATGTTCGCACTTACGGGATATTTTGAAGTTACTCGTGAACTTTTAGAAACTGCAGTTGTGAATGAAAAAATGCTTGAATCAAACCTCTTAAAGTCGATTGTGGAATTGAATCTTCTGAAGCAAAGACTCGATCACCCGAAAGAGAAGAGAAGATCCAAGAATCAAGTCTCCGAAGAATCTTCGGTAAATAAGTAGAAGTCTTCTAAAAGAATAAGTGATGTGATGTATTACTTAATCCAGTATAATAAACATCAATTTGTGATTTCTTTCATTGATTGTACTGGCCTATTATGAATAAAACTATTATGAATAAAATTATTTGATTGGTAATTTTTCTTGTGATAGTTTTCGGTTTACATAGATTGTGCTTAATTGCTTTTATCTTATTGCTATGTATGTTTATGAGATGTATGTTTTCGGTTTTACTACCTTAATATTCGATCTCATTTATTGTGAACCCTTATGTTTTGGGTGACTTTTTGATTTAGCGGGATTAAGTTCTAGCCCTAGTAGGTAGGCTTTTATCAAAGGATCATGAGGGGTTCTAATAAAAACAGTATGTGAAAAAGTCACAATATGTTGAATCGGTTTTGGTTTAGCATAAAAGCATATGTGTTTCGACGGTTTTCAACTTTTGCTTGCAATTGTTAAAACCGGTTTTCAACCTTTCTCTGGTAAAGGTTGAGGTGTGTTGTTATTATTTTGTTTATGCATAAGGATGACAACGTGGTGATATTTCGATATCAGTTCTCCTTGGACAAAGATGCTATCATATTGGAGAAGTGGATGCGAAATCTGAGGTAACAATCTTGTTAGTTAATTGTTTTCCTGTTTAAGAAAAGCCTGAGTTTGTATTATATATATGGGTTATTTGGTTTTTGGTACTCAGGTTTTGACCGAAAACTGAGTTTGGTCTAACATTTGTCCATCCTTTGTGTTTGGTCTAAATACCAACGTTGACTTACTTTGGCTTGGTTAAGTCTAGTTTTAATTACTTAACAGAAGTCAAAGTTTAACGTGGTCAATGCAGGTCAACGTTGGTCTTCAGACCAAACGCAAAGGCTGGACAAATGTTAGACCAAACTCAGGTTATGGTCAAAAACTGAGTACCAAAAACTGAATAACCCTATATATATTTGTTGCTTTTGCTTAACAAAATTTAGGTTCAATTGATATTTATTCCATGATGTGTATGTGGATGTGTGTTTCAATTGGTTCCTATTAAGAAAAACTATTGTTATCTTGCTTTATTGTGTGGTATCAATCGTTTAGGCTTACAAAATTTTGGTACAATTGATGTGTGTGTGTGTGTCTTTCAATTGGTTCCTGTTAAAAAAAACTATTGTTATCTTGCTTTATTGTGTGGTATCAATCGTTTAGGCTTACAAAATTTCGGTACAATGTGTGTGATTCAATTGGTTCCGGTTAAGAAAAACTATTGTTATCTTGATTTTGTATAGTATCAATTGTTTAGGCTTATAAAATTACGGTGTAATTGCGGTGCTTTTAATGTCTATGTTGTTTCAATTGCTTCCGGTTGAGGTGAATAATTATGCAAGTTAATTTATTTTGGTCTGTATGAATTATTTATGGCTTAACTACATAATTTTTGTATGGGATGAGTTATTTAGTCCAATTCGATTCCGGATAAGAAACTAAGTTAATTCTGATCTTAGTCTGTCTTATCAAAGTGAGGTTTCGGTTATTCAAGTCTAATCGAATGCCTAAACAAGGAAATGCTAGTTAACTAACCTAGTGTTTGGATTGTTTAAAATTTAAAGGTGTAAGTTTATGGATAATTAGAACCTGATGAGAAAAATGGAGTTTATCTTTATTTTGGCCTTATCGAATTAAGCGGTTGTTTTTGCACAATCGGTTTAGCAAAGGGACTAATGTGATTAGTTGTTCTTGGTCTGCTAAACTAAATGGGAAAAATTGTTTCGGACAATTTTTTCTTTGGTAAGATATCAAAATAAGAGTACTTGTGGTTTCGGTTTTGATAGTGGTTATCAGAACATGATGTGTAGAACTCTCGTGCCTAACTCTACAGGTTTGCAAGTCTATTCTGAGATTTGTAAGATTCTTTTCGTGTTTTCCTTTATTTTTTTGTTTCTTTGTCATTTTTGTGACAAAAGGGGGAGAAATATATGGAGTAAACAGGTGGTGCTGGTATTGATATTTATATTGATTGGCATCACTAGGGAAAAGAACATTGGTACTTGAATATTTTATCTAACGAAAGAGTGAAAGCACAGACTAAGGGGGAGTAACATGTTATATAGATTGGTATAACAAAGACGTGTGGATTGAATATTTACCTATCTTCCTTAGGGGGAGTATTTTCTTTGTTATTATAATGTCAACAACGACATTTTCAAGGATTGAATGTAAGCAGTTTTACTGTGCTGTTGAATCGGGAATCAAGCGGAGTGTAATGAATTCTTGTAATTTGTTTGTCCATATGATGTAAGAGTTTTGTCACTAAAATTGACAAATGGGGAGATTGTTAGAGCGTTGCTCGGTTGAACCCACCAAGCGTTGATATGTCAAGTTTGGTTGTCATATTTTAGTGAATCAAAACTCATGTTAAGAGTCGCTTGATTATGTACTAGAGTTAAACTTCGTATAGGTTAGCTTGAAATTATTAAGATATGAGACATTACAAGTATTGCGAAGTCTTGAAGATGTGAAGAAGCAAGGAGATACAACGACAACAATCATCCTTCCACTTGAGGTTAGTGATATTTGACTTGGACTGTTGCATTCCCTAACGTATCTTTCAAGTCGTGCATATTGAAAACATAACTGCGAAGCATATATGAACTCTACATAGACATAGTATTAAGGAATACAATACGAGGTTTATTTCTTAACCATTAAACTTTGTAGATAAGACATGGTCATAATCATTTGAATGCTATTGTGATTGTGTATGGGTATGAGGTGAGGATTTCATCCTAGGGAACAATGTTTACATGTGTTCTAAGGAAGTAAGCTCATAAACTTGTTTGTGAACCGAAAAGGAAATTGCCAGGAGTTATTGGTTTTGTTATTCATTGTATATCTTATGAACAACCAATATGTGTGATAGAGTATAACCACTCACAACTTGTTGTGTTCTTGGTAGATTTATTCACAAAGTCTTGACTTATGTATTGGTATAACTTTTATTAGTAAAACCAATCTTAAGTAATCACCTGTGGTACTATCGGATTATGTCTGACCTTGGGGAAAGGGAACCGATCCTAGTAAGGGAAAGGGAACCGATCCTTGTAAGTGGTGCAGTACATCAAGGGGAACCGATCCTTGTGTGGGGTGCAACAAGGTTTATAGCATAAAGGGGAACCGATCCTATGGACATGTGCAACGCATATAAGTTAGATACCATATATATGTGGGGAACCGATCCTAGTACCTAGTCAACCGAATCTTTGGGAATCTAGTGTGACTCTGCGTAGTACTCACATGGACGTAGAACTGAAACTTGTTTTGGTAGAACCGTTAAACTCATGATTATGATTGAATGTTGGTTTTATCAATCACATAGTTCTTGAAAGTCAGATGAACCAATTCTAAACTTGTTTGGAAGTGTGGCAAATCGGTTTCAAGGTTGTAAGTGTGAAAGAGAACTTACAAAGTAAAGATGTCGACAAACTTTGAACACGTGTTGTGAATGTTTGTTTCTATAATTGTTCAAAGATATTCCTTGACGGCTAAGGGAAGAGAATCCCAGGATCGAAACATAAGTAAGTTAAGAATCTTTTAATTAAGGTTACTAATTTCATTTTGTGGGGAAATTACAGAATTAGTAATGTGCATTTACTAATTAGATTTTTCGAGAGATTTCGATCGTTATTTTGGACCGAGCATTTCCAGGAATTATGGAAACCGAATTTGTGCTTTAATGAATATCTTGAGAATATTTTCGGTTTTGGAAATTCCTTGTTGTCCAAACTTCCTTGTCTATAAATACACGAAGTTTTCCTTTCTAACAAACTAATCCTTCGTAACAACAGATTTACTCTTTTGTTGTTGTTACTGGTGTAGCCTCACTCAAACTAGTTCAGAGTTTCGGCAGGGATCTTTAGACTGTTGTTACTTCTAAATACTATCTTGTGATAATCCATTGTTAACAGACTCCGTTCTGTGCTTGATTGATCACAAGAGATTCAAGTGATTGTGTGCGGGTTTTTATTGAAGATTTAAGAAAATTTGATGACAAAGAAGATATTGAAGATCTAACTTGGGTTTTACAATCTTTGGTGTGAACAATACTTGTTTTGGTAAAAGAGGATCCAATTAATAATCGGTTTATCCTTGTGGTAGATTGGATTGATTAATTGAGTAGATCGGTATCAACACGGTTCTTCGGATTAAAGGTGTTGTTAGCTTAATCTTAATCGATTACCTTAGGGTGATTGAACATAAGATATATCTAGACCTGACGAAGGAGTTTATGTTGAGATAAACGGAAGAGCCTTTGTCCGACTCATATCACTTGGTTGAATAGAGTTGATACCAAACAAATTTCTTATTCCTTTACTGTTTGGAATACGAACCAAAGGGATTGATCCAAGTACGTGACTTATTTATAAGTTGGACGCGTGGGAATACATACGGAACTAGGTGAACTATAGGGTTAGTTACTTGGGCTCAACTATACGAAGTTAGTGTAATTTTGTGTAGCGGATTAATCCTGAGAGTATTCAATTCTGGATTAGGTCCCGGGGTTTTTCTGCATTTGCAGTTTTCCTCGTCAACAAAATCTTGTTGTGTCATTTACTTTTATTTTCCTCATTATAATTGTTTTATTATAATTAATGTAAATTACACAAACGTTAATTCCTATTTACTTGATAAGAAATCCTATTGTGTTTGATTAAGTCCGAACCTTTGTATCAAGTAAACATACTTCGTTGTTGTATTGTCTCGATCTCGTATCCATAGACGATCACAGGAAGTGTGAACCGATTAGTTGCATTGTCTCGACTCAGTTCATAGAGAATGACTTTCGGAGAAAGGACTTACAGGTAGGAAAAGTTTTAGCTTGAGGTATATTTGCGTACCCTCGCCTTTTCATTAAGTTCTAAAATCTGTTTGTTCATGAACAAATACATTTATATAATAAGTAATGCAATCTTTTGCAAACCGTGGCTATAATGTTCATGAATTAATTCGAGTGAATCAAAACCTATTTTTCTTCAATTGTGTCTTGTATACATCTATGAGAATACAAACAATTGAACAACTCTAGAACTAGTTTCATTTGAGTCATTTGAACTAGTTGTGATTAAGATGAACAAGGTTGATATGAAAGTGTTCATATGGCTAACTTCGGTTAACTATTGTTGAGCCAACCATGTGCACACGTTTAGGTACGGTTACTCATATCTAAATGAAGTCACATTTCATTTCTGTATAATAAGCTAAGTTCGATCTAACGCTTGAAAGATATTAGATTGACTCTAATCAGGTTTTCATCCAACTGTGAATATTTAATGCTTTGTTACCAAGGTAGCATTATTGCAAACCCTGATTTAAAGACTATATAAGGGAGAACTCTAGAAACTGGAAAACCTAATTCCCACATCTCTTGTGTGATACTAGTTGCGACTAGAGTCGATTCTCCTTTAACCTAGGTTTTTCCTAAAACCATTATAGGTTAACGACTTAAAGACTTCATTGGGATTCTGAAGCCATACCCAACTATTTTCTCTATAGTTGCGTGTTATGATCTTATTTTGTTGTATCGTATTGAGTACTATCTTCTCTAAGATTTGCTTGAGATTTAATCTCCGATAGGTAAGGTAAAAAGTAGTCACAAACATCTTCGTCTCATCGTTTGTGATTCCATAATTTCTTATGTTGCTACCATACGATTAATATTATTGTGAGGTGATTGATATTACTAGGCTGTTCTTCGGGAATATAAGTCCGGTGTATCAATTAGTTCCTGTTCACATTAATCTATCAAAAGACGGAACAAAAACTCGTAGGTATTTATGTGAGAGACAGATTTATATTCATAGACTTTTCTGTGTGAGACAAATTTGTTTATCAAGTTTTCGACTTTGGGTCATAGAAACTCTTAGTTGTGGGTGAGGTCAGCTAAGGGAATCAAGTGTGCAGAATCCGACGTGGTTCAAGAGGCGTAAGGAACGCGACTGTAGCTTAATTAGTGTGAGATTGGTTAGGTCTTAACTACATTCCAGTCCGAAGTTAACTTGTAGTAGGATAGAGTCTGTAGCGGCTTGATACAGTGTGGTGTTCAAATTTGGACTAGGTTCCGGAGTTTTTCTGCATTTGCAGTTTCCTCGTTAACAAAATTTCTGGTGTCTGTGTTATTTCTTTTCCGCATTATATTTTATATAGTTTAAATATCACAGGTTTTTCATAGTTCAATCAATTGGTGAATCCAACCTTTGGTTGTTGATTGAAATTTATTGACGCTTGGATATTGGTCTTTGGTACTATCCAAGTTAATTTCTCATATTAATCCGGCTCACAAATTTCTGTCTGTTTGATTGCAGATTGATTTGATAAATTGAGATGTATTTTCCTTGATTGAGTATGACTGTCTAGTTGATTCTCTTGGAAATATATTGGAGTTAGTCCATACAGATTGGCTAAACGAAATATAGAGTGTGGTTGTTAGACCCCCGCCTTTTCATATACGACTTTTGTCTCAATAGGAGATAGAATAGAATATAATTATGAGTGATAGATGAGTTCAAGTCTCCACATACATTTTGTTGATGAAGATCCACAAGCTCTCCTTAGTAGTTCTTCGTCTTCAATCGATGAACGTCGTGAAGTCTAAAGCTCAACTACACATTCTATCCTAATCCCGGACATAGTTATAAGTAGACTAGAAATAAAGACTTATAGTTTTGAAAACTAAACTTGACAAACAAGCTTGAGATAGCAACGTTTGAGAGTTCGACCGAGCAGTGCTATAACAGTTTGTTACCCCATCCTTGATGAAGAAATTTTATGGCAGGAAGTAAAGCCCCGATAAATTGTTTCAACACGGCTTGTTACTACTGAAGAGTTTACCCAAGAGAATTTCTGGAAAGTAAAGAAGCTCCGACGAGTTTCAACCTTACGGGCTTCTAAAACAGAGACAACAACACCCTTTTGTAACCGACGCCACTTGATACACCACTGCTACTGTTACCATTACCGGAGACAATGTTACTGCTACTGTTACTTGAGACACTGTTACTTAAATTGCATTAGGAAATTTTATTATAAAAACCTAAGTTCATGTTATTTACATGTTCTTGCAAACAATGGGTTGGATATGGTCCGGTCACTGCTCTGTGTAGTGATACATATTGATTTTTCTTCAAAATCACTTTGTCCTTCTGATGATGTTTGGTCATGTCTCTTTCTTTTGAAGGAGGGAGAGAAAACGTGTTCTAAAATAGTATTTATGTTTGTGGGATTCGAATTGTTAGTCAGGAATTGGGGAAGATACATTAGCTTGAAAGAATGTATGATGAATTTGAACAACTTATGTAAGGTTTCCGACTTCCAAATTCGACATTATGAATGTATCAGTTGAGGTTCGCATCTTTTATGAAAATAAATAAATATCGATTTTGTGAAAATAAAGAACGCGCAATTGGGGGATATTAAAAGTAATTGGGGGATATAAATTAGTATCCCCGTCTAATAGTTTCTGCTAAGGGATGATTTTTAGGGACGAAAATACTAAAGTACCCTTTAAAACAAATTATATCTAAATCAAACATAAATAATCCCCATTCCCCCTTCAAATTCTCTTCTCTTTCTCTACCGGCCCCTCACTTCGAAGACGATCTTTTTTATATCGGCGGAAATATTAGTGATGAAGACCATGCCGGAAGTGAATCTTTTTTTTACACCGCCGACATTGTATTAGTGATGAAAACCATTTCGGAAGTGATGAATCGATGCCGAAAGTGATGAAGACCATGCCGAAAAATGGTTCCGGCGTGCTCGATAAATAACTTACAATGCCGGCACTGTACATTGGGAGTACCCATTTTCTGTACATTTTGTAACCTTTGTCAGCATTGATTTTGACGGTATTTTGTACGTTGGGAGTATTCATTTAAACCAAATTCCTATTACCTCAAAAAATTTACTTCTGCTCCCATCCAAGTGAAGTGACTATCATTTATACTAATCATTATCAAACTAATCTATTAAATTAGCTAACTATAATTAACTACTAAACATGATTAGTAAGGGATAAATTAGAAATTAGTTAAAATATATGGATAGAGGGTAATTCTGATTTACTATTCAAATCCCGTTTTTGTCTTTTCCCTATATCCCCAATCGCACGTTCAAAATAAAACAAATGTTGAAGAAAGGAAAAAATTGTCAAGCTACTTGACTAGTTGACTTCCAGTATGAGACTTCCGAGTAGAGTTTGGCTTCCACTCCTATCTTCTAATTGTAGAAGTGGGAAAAATACTATAACCCCCCTACTATATGGGTTCAATATATAGAAGCCCTACAAAATGGATCCTTCATTGTCAATTACATACTTTAAGAAAATGATATTGCTAGGCCCAAAAAATCAAATTTTCTTCAGATCTGGCCCATAATTAATTATTACGAATTTTAATAATGACAACACTACCCTTTAGAATATATACAGGAGGAATATCATCAGTTTTATTTTCATTTTCATTTTCTCTCTCTAGTTTCTGCTCTGAATAGTTTTAGGGTTTTCAGATCGTGTTTTCCGAAGAAGAAGAAGACGATTTTAGCTTCATCAATCTTAGCTGATGATGTTTATGGATCTCTGTTGATGATGTTTAATCGATTTAACATATCAATCAAATAATCGATTTCAGTTGATTCGAGGATTTCTCAGGTATTGATTTGATCGAGTTGTGTTTCAATCGATTTACAGATTCAACACAAGTTCATCAACAAGATTATAGATAAGTATCCTCTTCTACTAGTGATTATGCTTCGATTGAGAGATTTTAGTTTGTTTATTTCAGAAACAAATCTGAGAAAAACACTTTTCAAAACATAAATCTTCAGGCGTTTTTCAATTAACTTGTCTGAATCAAAATTAGATATTAGATTTACATTCATCTAGTCTCTCTGGTTGGATCATGTAGTTATTTTGAAGAATCTTTAACAAAATTTTCAGATCTGTTATTCGTCAAAATCATTGTAACTCTCAGTTTCAAGTTGCGATCTAAAAATTGATTAGAGATTCGATATCAACGACTCATCATCTCTATTACCCGTAAATTTGATTGAATTTTATTCGCTTTTAATTCATCTATTCTTGGTAGATATGAAATGGAAGTTATTTTTGAATGGTGCCGGGAATGGATTCAATGGATTGCAGAGCCTCTTTTAAGTCATTTCAAAGTTCAAAGCCTAATTTCGACTTTATTCTCTCTGTAAAATAATTCGTCTATGAAAATTCATTGAAATCAATGTTTCTTTGTGAAATTATGATCTCTATTCAGTATTAATTCTGTTTCCTAATTCTGGTGGTGTTGATTTTGTTGGTTTTATTTGTTTGTGTAAGGCGAGGCATGAAACTCATCTTGGATGAAGTAGCTTCTGCAATGATTCAGCGGTTGCTTAACTATGGTTTCTATGCAAGCAGGTAATTACATCTATGTTCATACTTATCAATTAGCACTTCTTGTGCAGAATGTCTTTTGCTATTTTATATTAGCAAATTTTGTAATGAAATGGAACTGAAAGATAAGTCTAACCTCTCTTTTTTTTCTCTAATTCGATCACAGTTGTAAGTTCTCTCTACCCAATTTTGGGGTGTCATGCAGTACTTTTCACTGCATCTATTTCTTTTTAGTATGTTTCAGTTCTTAGGGATTCTCAAGTTGTTGTTTATTACATTAAGCCTGGAAATATTACAGTTAATGATTGCAGTGAGGATGTTATAGGTTAATCATTGTAAGCTCAAACATATCAGAGGATGCTATAGCAGGTAATTCAAATACAGATATGGATGTGCAACTCTCAGTTAGGTGTAAGACATTAGATATTTCTTTGCATTATATGGATGTGTAAGACATTAGACATTTCTTTGCATTATATGGATGTGTAACTCTCAGTTACACAAGCTAAGTGGATGTGTAACTTTTACTTACACATACTGATTGGATGTATAACTCTCAGTTACACAAGCTAAATAAATGTGTAATTTCTAGTTACACATGCTAATTAGATGTGTAACTTCTAGTTACACAAGCTAAATTGATGTGTAATTTCTAGTTACACATGCTAATTAGCATGTGCAACTTTTACTTGCACATACTGATTAAATGTGTAACTTCAGGTTACATAGATTTTACTTACATATAGTAATTAATTCAGGTTCTTGTGTTGGCGGAGTAGAAAGCGGGGACTTCAAATGCAATGTTTAGAACAAGAAGAGGATATCGAGGACGGAAGTAAGAAGCCAAAGATGATGTGAGTATCTTGTACATTCTTAATCTTGATTTGTCTGATAATATGTTAAACAGATTTCTAGGTTCCAACTGTGCAGATGTAAAGTTACTTGTCAGCTAATGCCAATTTGAATGACCAGGTATTAGTTAGTGATCGGGAATTTAGAGCGGCCCTTCCTGAAACAATAGAAATGATCAACTTGTTGTTAACGCTTATAAATGATAATCAGAGTGATGAGCTAATTCCACTTCGATCAAATCCATATGACCCTGTATCTTCCTATATGTAAGTAATGGAAATGGTTTGTTGAAGTAAGTGTAGGAGCAACTAGTGAAACTAGGTTAACTAGTTTAAGTCCATAGCGAAAGTAGTGTATGGACAGCCGAATGAAATATCCACAAATGTATATTTTTGGTAGGGACTATTAGCTTTTAGTATGATGCCTTCAGAATTTACGAGTATGCAATGATAATTGGATGTGTAGATACTAGTTACACATGCTAATTATATGTGTAACTGCGAGTTACACATGCTAATTGGATGTGTAACTGCGAGTTACACATGATAATTATATGTGTAAAAGTTTGAGTGAACCCGAAATGATGAGAAGTTTTGTTTAATAGTTGCATGCGAAAACTAAGTAGATGCCTTCGGATTGAGTTTGTGACTTTATGAGGTGAAATTGCAAAGTGTTGTAACTATCCTATTGAGTTTGTGATTGTAGGAGGTGTTGGTGTTGGTGTTGGTGGTGGAGGTGCATGTACAGGTTTTAGAGGAGAATTTGGATCCAGTGGTGGTGCAGGACAATGTAAGTATAATTAATTTTTCTTTAACTTCCATTAAACCATGAACTAATAATTGCATACAGTTTAAATTCTAAGCTTGTGACTCTAAGGAAGGTTTTTGTTTTGGTTTCAAATGATTTTGGTAGATTTTGTATGCGTGTGCTTATACGTATGAGGTCTATTTAGAGTTGATTTCACTGGTTAGAGGGGAACTTGTTAATCGCCAGGTAACTTTGTCTTTTCAGTATTATCGTGCTATGAATACGTCCATTTTGTACCACTTTTATATTTGACTTAGTTAGTTGATTCGATGGCCGTGCAGCAAAAACTTGCACAGATTGCGAGTCTTCGTTTATATCTGTATAGGTACTTCCTTAGCCTTCTACAACTGAACTATCTAGTATTCATGTATTGGAGGTGATTTGTATATGAGCATCTGTAACTTTTAGTTACACTAGGAAAATGCATGTGTAACTTTTAGTTACACTAGGAAAATGCATGTGTAACTAAAAAGTTACACTAGGAAGATGCTGATGATTTTGCTAGATTCAGTCGTGAAATCTAATGTGATTGTGGTTAGAAAGGAATAAGAAGTCTGAATTCCAATATGAATGTCTAACTTCTAGTTACACTAGTCAGTTGCATGTGTAACTGCTAGCTACACTAGTCAGATTCATGTGAAACTATACATTGTTGTATGTACTGTTCATTTAATCTTTATAGAAACTGATTGCTTGGTGTTATATTTCAGGTTTCCAATAACTTTATAAAAGCTAATTGCTTATTTGTGGTATCGGTCTTGCTGGAATTGGAGTTGACGCTGAATACACAAGTCACATGCATGTGTAAATCTCAATTGCACTAGATAGATGCATATGTAACTCCCAATTACACTAGACAGATGCGTGTGTAACTTTTAGTTACACATGCTAAGAAATTATTGTAAATAAATCTTAAAGTAATACATGTTTTATTTTTATGTTTTATTTTTGATGTCTATTTTTTATTGATGTGTAACTTCTCATTACACATGCCATATGGATGTGTAACCTCTGCTTACACATGTCATATGCATGTGTAACTTTTGCTTACACATGTCGTATGCATGTGTAACCTTTTCATGCCATACCCGTGTGTAACTTATGGATACACATACACGTTGCATATGTAACTTCAGATTACACATCCATATGTTATTGGTGGGAGGCGGTGGTCGGTGGTGATGGCCGGAGGCGGCGGTTGGTGGTGGTGGTCGGAGGTGGTGGTGGCGGTGGTTGTGGGCGGTGGCGGTAGTTGGTGGTGGTTATCGGTGGTAAAGATAGGTGTGACATCATGTTTACTATATTTTAATAATTTTGGGCCTAGATTTAAATTTTATTTAATTATGGGCTTGACAAGATGCATAAGAATATCAAGGTCTTTTAATATTTCGGGGCCTAAATTTAAACTTCTATTGATTAAGGGCCTCATATTATGGGTTACCCATGAATGGGGCCTGAGCATAATTTTCCCATTGTAGAATTCCAATTAATGGGCCAATTTGCTTCAAAAAAAAATCAATGGGCCAATTATGTAATGTTAGAGCAATTAAGGAGCCACATAGGGGAGTGCAGAAAAACCAAAACCGCGGTTTTCACCCGCAACCGTCCGTAAAATTGCGGGTGAAAACCAATCCGCAAGAGTCTATGGATCGTACACGGTTGAGTTTTCAAATCCGCAAGGTTTAGCGGTTTGGTTGCGGTTGGACTTTGGAATCCGCGGATTCACCCGCACGCACAAAAATTGAGTTTCAGATTTTAGATTAGATATCTCTAATTTAATTTACTGGGAATAAGAGGTTCGTCCTCTTCAGAGAACATTTCAAGATCTGCATAATCTTCTTGAAGAAACTGAAGGTTTTGAAGTTTCTCGATGCTTGCATGTGATCCACTCCGTGCGTTTTGAGAACTACTGGAAAAAGAAGTTGTGTCCTCCTCTTGATACTGAATATAAACACAAAACAAGGTAACAGTTAATTATCCGCCAAAGATGGTCTAATATGGACAAGAATCCTGCTAAAGCACTAATCCAGGAAATTTATTCTGCTGTTTGTCAATTCATAGAGGAAATTAAATTCGTTTTCAAAAACAAGGTGCTACATCAAACGATTAAAGATCACTACACTTATCAGTTGCAGTGTTAATTAAGATTACTACCTCGAAAGTATATATTGTACTCATAATGTTGTGCAACAAAACTTTGGCATTTGCTTCATTGTTATTAATTTATTATCATGGGAGTGAGACAGTGAGTTAACATAAATAGAGAGGTCAGTTACCCATACGAAGGGATTTTCACAGATAGGTAGATCTTTTGTTTTTTATTAATTCTAAATCCGCGGTTAATCCACATCCGGTCCGCATCACCCGCTAATTCGTGGATGTCAAATCCGCGAGTGATTGTTCCGGTTACGGTTCAATTTTCCAAATCCGCAATTTTGACGGTTTGCTTACGGGTAATCCCTGATCCGCAACCATCCGTCCGTTGCACACCCCTAGAGCCACATTTAGTGACCAAGGGTCCCCCACTAGGGGTAGCATAACCACAACTCTATTTTGGTCATTGTAAATTATAAATTAATTCTGTATTCGGACCAGCAAAGCAAATCCGGTTCATGCCAGGCAAAACCGACCAATTTTCAGTATTATTTTGACGTTTTTATCCATAACAAGAAATATTCATTATTCTTTCTTCTTTACTCGTCTTTTTTCTCTTTTTTCATTTCAGAAAAAGCGGAGATTGTAGTTGTAAAAGATCTTCTTTCGTTACCAAACCCTAAAAAAAGGCCTGAAATCTCTGCTGATTTGATCCCATTTGACACAAATCTTTAATTTTTGTTCTGCTAGATTTCTTCCCCCTATCAATTAGGGTTCGTTGTTTTTCAGTTGAATTGTCTTCACTTCCAGGTCCAGGTCCAGGTCCAGGTCAGGTCAGGTCAGGTCAGTTGTCTTTTCGTAATTATTTAGGTATTTTTGAATCTTACTTTATGGTTTTGATTAGTTTAATGTAACTGGATCTTGTGATTATGGTTTCCAATTTTTGGGAATTGGTGTTGGATTTGTGGGTGATCTTACTGTTGATCTGATGTGATGTAGTTGTGAGAGTTTGGGGTGAGAAAATGACGAATCGAATGAAAGAGGAAGAGAAAAATGAGAGGATAATTCGAGGTCTGTTGAAACTTACACCGAATCGAAGGTGTATTAATTGTAATAGTTTGGTAAGCGTTTCTGAATCTCTCTGCTGAATTACGTCGTGGTCTCACATTTTTGGGTTTTTTTTGTAATTATTATGTGTTTGTATTGCTGTGGAAGTCGGTCATGGTAAAAGAGAAGTAAGTAATGGATAGGGTATTGAGGTTGTTAGTGTTGGGCGCATTTGTGGGAGTAATGAGAATACTTGTATGGGCATACTGGACTTAGTGACCTTGCGTCAGTGAATCAGTTATGTATATGGGTAGTAGGAAATTTATACTTTAGTGGTGCAGTGTTAAGGTATACATATTGATGCTGAGAAAAGATGAATTTTATGAAATTGAGATTGTTAGGGATATCATTTTGATTGGGCACAGAAATTGTTGGTCACTTGGTTGGGCTGACTGCATCTTTCTGCACTTGGATAGTCTATGCTGTTAATCTAGTTTGCTACGTTAGGTTTTGGTATGCCAGTTTCTTGATGACTTGCCATCTGTTGGTAAGTCAGGAAATATAGCAAAAATATTACTCTATCTCGTATAGTATTCTGATTTTTAAGTTGTGAAAGTAGTTTTGAAATACAGTAACGTGATACGTATGATATATAAAGAAGGTTCCTATAACTATTATGCTTTTATAATGCGGGATGAAATTTCTGTGAAACTTCTTGTTTGTACTCATCTTTTAGTCAGAATTTTATATTAACTTTATTCTGAGGACGAGGAAAGATGTTTATATAATTGGTGCTAATACATATCGTTTTTGCTCAATCAGGGACCACAGTATGTTTGCACCAATTTCTGGACCTTTATATGCACAAACTGTAGCGGGTTACAGTAAGTGTTCTTAGTAGCTCACTCTAATCGTTTGTCTCTCCTGGTAGCGATTTTCTTTTGGTATTTCATTTCATGTAGGGTTCTATATGGAGTTTTATGCGTAACTCCTGGTAGCTTCAGTAAATACTTATTGTGGTAACTATTATTTTGTTCAGTCGGGAGTTCACTCATCGTGTCAAATCAGTATCTATGGCTAAATTTACTTCACAAGAAGTTAGTGCACTACAAGCAGGAGGAAATGAGGTATTAAGGCGCTATTTTTTTTTGTGGCCATTGGTTTTTCACGTTTTCAATTAACACTTCAATTTCTCATGCTTTTTTTCTTTCTACCAAACTCATCTTTGCAGCGCGCCAAAGAAATTTATTTGAAAGAATGGGACTCAGCGCGTCAGACCCTGCCGGATAGCAGGTCACAATCTTACCTTACTTTATGCTGTGTTTTTGTTGGATATCATCAAAGTGGAAATTAATCTAATTCGGATGGTTTCTTTCAGTAATCCTTTAAAAGTTAGAGACTTCATCAAGCATGTTTACGTAGATAAAAGATACACTGGTGAGAGGAGTATTGACAAGCCTCCAAGGGCAAAATCGGTATGTTAACTTTTTTAGGTGGAATTTGAGGCGTACGAGTATATGCAGCCGGAAATTTATCTCCACACAATTTGTTTGCACCTTGTCAGTCTGATGAAGATAGTTGCTTTTGGTTGTCTTCCAGGGTGATAAGGAGGATTCTTACGAAAACAGGAGGGTTGATACATATAGGAGTGGTTCAAGGAGTCCTCCCTCTGAGAACTCATATGATCACCATGGTGGAAGATCTGGTCATGCTGGACAAAATGATGACAGAAATTCCAGATACAGTTACGAGGAAAGAAGAAGTCCGGGATATGGTCAAGATAGTCGGTATGGTGATAACAAGAGAAGTCCTGGCCGTGTTGAGGTGGTAGATGATTGGCGTCGGGAGGATAGATTTGGAAATGGTAGGAGATCTGAAGACCGCAGATCTTCTGACGGGGAATCAAAGTCGGAAGGAAGATCCCCAAACAATCAGACGGACTTCGGTATTTCCAGTCCTCCTGTGGTGCGTCCTGTTAGAGACATTTTGGGAGAGGATGCTCCACCACTTCGTATAGGTGAACCCCCTAAAGCAAATGGTAGCAAGGTTGCTGATGTTCCTCTACCACTTCGTATAGCTGAACCCCCTAAAGCCAATGATAGCAAGGTGGCTGATGTTCCTCCACATACGCAGGTGTATATTCTGTTAAATTATAACCCAAGCTTTTCCCTATGAAAAGACCTCGATTCCCAAGTAAAGTTGTTATATATTTCCTTTGCTGATTTGAGTTGCTTATGTTAGTTAGTTCATGTTTCTTGAATAAGCAGCTGCCTTGCACCAGTTTTGTAACAGTTGATTACTTGTTGCACCTGAATCATCTGTACTTTTTTTTTCTTTTCGTTCTTTACCTGAAGTTTCTGAAGTTTGAAGTACTTATCCTTGAAAGGGCTTTGATTGCAGAGGACTGCTTCTTCCAGTAGCCTGGGATCGATTGATGCCAATTTAGGAAGCTTGATTGATTTTGATGCTGATCCTGAGCCTTGTATTGCCCCTTCTTCACAACCAACAATAACACCTTCTACTCAATCTATTATACCACCTGCAACTAATCCATCCACAGATGCTGGTAACTGGGCCTCGTTTGATTTTGTGGGGCAAAATTCGGTCCTGGCTCCTGGTCCGTCTCCATCAAATGTGAATAATCTAGGTTCTGTTCTGTCAGGATTGTCATTCCCTGCAACAGCACCTCTAAGCAACGTGTCTGCGTTTCCAACTACTGGTAGTGCCCCAACAGCTTCACCAATAGACAACGCATTCACGTTATCCACCAGTAGTAGTAGTGGTGCTTCAGTAGTTGCACCTGTAGGTCAGTGGCCAAACAACATGCAGCAGCACTTCACTCCTTCTGTTGGTGGGACTCCAAACAATCAGGTAATAGAACATAGCTTGCATGCCATATCTTTTTAGATTTAGCTGCTGTACTAGGTTATGACATGATTTTTTGCTTTGGACTTCATATAGATGTGGAATTCAGTGTCACAAGTTTCACAAGGACCATTATCTACCAGTGGTCAACCATCTTCCATACCGACTCAAGAAGTAAGTGGTGGAATTGCATCTCAGCCTAACCCATTGGAAGCAAAACATAGTGGAAGAGAAGCACTTCCCGAGGTAGCTTGTCCACCCATTTTGTTCTGTTATCTTTGCGCCTTTTGTGTTTATCTAGCTAAAGTAAATTCTTTTCCTCACAGGACCTTTTTGCTTCAGCTTATTCATCGTATCCTGTACAAAATACGGGATGGCATGCTGGTCCATCTCACAGCATGGGCTTTGGAATGCAGTATCCTGCAGCAGGGTTACAGCAAATGCCAGCATATCCTCAAACTGCAAGAGCGTCAAACCCATTTGATATCAACCACGAACAGCCAACTATTGTTCATGCTGCTTCGGTATCTCTCTATCCAAGTTGATTTATTTTGCTTCAGTTACTTTCTTATCTTTGACGTTGAGTTTCCTTGAGAGTAGATGTCAGCCCAACTGGCTTAATTCATATCAAAGACTCCTGACCAGTTATATACATGTATCCAATAGTTTTGTAATTTACTCCATCAACTTGCTAACTGAAAAAGAAAGCTGAACTGGCAAAGAAATGATAGTAGAGTTTATGATTGGAGCGCAAACTCATTTGAACCATATGTTTTCAGTTAATTTGTTAATATCATTGCAGCTACCCTGTTTTGAGTAAATTTAACCATACCTTGTTTTCTTCATCACAGATTGTTAATTTTTTTTCTCACTAAAGAATTTGCACCTTAAGATTAGTTTGCGTAACCCTCTGCGATGTCTGGTTTATGATGTAGTTTCCAAACATGGCATCTTTGCAAGGTGCGTTGCCAAATGTAGCAGCTTCTCCTGGCTTGTCACGTGCTTCTAGCGTCGGTTCATGGATGCCTCAGCAAGCACAACCTTATGCATCAGCAATGCAAACACCGCCATCCTATGCAGGGGGAGTCCCCCAAGGTAAAATAAGATCTGCATCTGCTCCTTTTCCCTTTCTCCTATGTTTCTTTTTATGTACTCATAAAGCTTAATAAGTGTGGCCGTCAATTTCAGGTGCATTCATGGGTCAACAGTTACCTCCCAGTAACGCGCCTGCTTCCGGGTAATTATTTTTATTTTTATCCTGCCCTTTTGGAGTGTGATCGTTCTTCGCTCTTTACTTTGCCTAGCTTAAGATTCACGATTCATGCAACCAGCAGTCTCATAAGTTGCTCTGAGCATCTTAAATCTTACCTGCATTTTGATGTCCAACGATTCACATGATATTATTTTGCAAACAACTACACTGCCTGAAAAATCCGATTTCTAATTTTACATTGTGCCATGAAACCGAGTTCAAATTTTACAATAGATTGATAGAAATGGAAATAAAATGATGGGCAATTTTAATTTATGTTTCCAGTACAATCACTTAATGTCTATTCCACATTCTTCTGAGTAAAACCACAGGCATCAAGGAATTGGAGGTTTTGGTGGCGAGGGATCCTTTTTCGGTGCATCTAATATGGATCAGCAGTTGGATAGTAGATATTCTCAACCTCCCGCTCAGACATCCTTTACTTCTCATGGAGGAAACCCATTTGGATAATTTCAAGGGAATAGCTATCTGATTCCATTTTAGAGTCGTATCCATTTTGGTCTGGTGGCTATCGGTTTGGACTGTTCCTGGTTTTAAGATCAGGGTGACATTAGTCCAGCCGAATAGTGAAGGAAATATTGAGGATGCTGGTATTTGGCCAAGGTGAGGTTTGAAATTTAAGACGGCTGTGTAAAATTAGTGTGGGAATTGAAGTTAATACAAGAGAGTCAGTCAGATGGGGGATTCATGGGGAAAGAAAAACTACATATATATAAGTTATACTGAAATTGTCATTGTAGAGTTTGAGTTATGCCCCCGTGATCATGTTCACTGTAAATGTTTTTTATTTCTTTGTAATTTCTATGCCATTTTGCTGTTTGTATCCTTTGTATCAGTCCATCTCATGTTGTCATTTTATTAGGACTTTGTAAACTCTCGGGAGTACGATTGGTTTCCTTTCAGTGTGTTGGGTTCCTCTTTTTTGCTGCAGTCACAGAAGTGGAGTTTGTATTGTCATGATTATTAGTTTCTCACCGGTCTATTTCTTACTTATGGAATATTGGGGGCTTGCTATAAATTATAATATTTATAAAAAAAGGTAACAAATCGGTAAGTATGGAATAAAAAATAAAAAATATTTCCGTTACAAATAGAAAATCAATATACTAAAATCTAGTCGATGTGCAAGAAAATAAAATGAACCAAAATGGCTAAAACAAATATAAACGGTAAGGAAGACTATGTAATAAAAGAAAAATTCTTAGCAGATCGTGAAAAAAAAGCACACAGAAACTGTGCACTTATCTTTTTCTCAATAGTACGGCTCAAAATGGCCCCGGCTGATCCCAAGCGGCGAGTCCACCTCAGCTCTGGAAATATTGATCCGTTCTCATGTGGTCAGTAAAGTTATGGGCAGACGTGGGGAAAACTTAGGGAACATTGTGATGGTAAGTTCTCCTTTAAGGATCTGTTATTATTTTCTTGTGTGAGTGTGTATTTACTTTTTGTGTGTTTGTAGGCTGCACATTACACTCACGGGAAAATATTGGATTACTCGAATATGATGAATCTTATAATTTTATTGAGTACAGTGTTAAACCCTGGTTGTATTTTTCTTTGACACCAATAATTGCACTTAATACATAAAATTACTCCAGATAAGGCAATTTCTCTCACTTGCATCAAATGACTCTTTCCCAGTTCCTACACAACTTGGTCGGTAGAGGTTATTTTAGGGAAGCGAGCCTTGTTAACACCAAGTTTGTTTGAATTGAGTACTGCTTACTCCTTGATCCGAAATGGAAAATCTGTCATAGTCCTATGCAGAGGTGGCTTCACAGTAATCCTTACCTGCAACCTAAGCTAAATCCACTTGACCCCAATAAACTTACCATATCTTCTCCCTGAATTCAATGGCAATGCCCTACTGTATATTTCTTAGAAGTCCAACTAAGAAACCCCTCGATACATATAATTGATTTTGAAATATATAGAAGTGTCTTTTTTGTTATTATCACAGTTTCCTGGTCATGGACACTTAGTCACTGTAACATGCTGATTTTTTCCAGTTCCGTTTTTATTTAAATATCCTGTTTCGTAGGATTAATCTAAATCTAATTGACAGAATGACATATATTCTTCTCTTGGATAGGTCTTAAGTGGACCAGTGATAACTTGTTTCTGTTCTCTGAGTCAATCCTCCATTCTGTTACATATTCATCATGCTGATAAGCCTTCTTGGCCTCCTAGGATTTTGTCTTTGTCCTAGGAATGGGTATCGTTTAGCTGCATTCTGCATTATTATGACTTAAAATACATAGATCTTTTCCTCATCTTCTATGTCAATGTATATACAGTTACTTCTCTATGCTTCTTGGTGCATGAGCTTGGGAAATACATAGATTACATAGGTTACAGATTAAGCTTACCCAAATCTACTGAGAAAAGAACAAAAAACCCAAAGAACTACTTCACGGATATTGTCCCAGGCAAAGGAAGAATAAAAAGGTGAGAAGCCGACCCAAGCACATACTTGCACTAGTCTTACATAATTATTGTTAACTTCTCACCTATTGACCCCGATCAGTCGCTTAATCATGAGAATTTGGCAGGGCATGGTGTCAAAGCATATAGTTGGTCGAGCTAGTCCCACAATTCCAGGTGAAGGTTGAACGTAACATTCAATTGTTCTTGCAGCTTAATCTTACAAAGGCCTTAGACATTAGGATTAACTGATAATAATCCAGCTGGTTAGCATTCACCCTGCAACAATATACGGTAGTACTGAACTATTTTTTTTTTTTTTTGATAGGTTGAAGTACTGAACAATTAGTTAACAGATTTTCTTATGGCTCAGTCAAGCTGTTGTACCTTTTCCTTTGAAAACTCATCAGATACCCATGCAATCACCACATAACTCGTAGAACCATCTTCTCCAACCTCCATTCGCAAATGAAGATGGTTCGTATAAGCTACTTGCCTGGGGATTAGCTAATAATGGTCAAGAAAAACCTAATACCTGCAAGAGTAGTACACTGAGGTCAGCTGAAAATAAGGAAATGGTGTCACTACCTTGCGCCCATTGTGCAGTCCTACGGCCAGACATCTCAAAAGAAAGAAAAACGATAAGCCCCATTAGGATTTTTTATTTTTAAAAACAAAAGAACAATAATCCCCATTAGAAATTCAAAAAAAAAGACAACTCTAAAAACTAAAAAATCAAAATATTAAGCCCAAGTGAAAAAGCAAAATAAACACCAGTCAGTTTATTTTTCCTTTGAATGTAGGCGCTCAATAAATGATACTCTACCTTGTTTATTCATCAAGAATAAAACAACAAAACAGAAGACAATTACGGATTAAGTAATTAGTGTTTTTCCACTAAAGTATAAAAAGCACCTACCTAAGAACTTCAATCGCGAATAAAAAGTAACCTTACGAAGGTGGAACACACTTGTCCACAATCCTCACAAAACAAACAACAACAACGCCAAACAAAAAATTAATATAAGCAGATATACAATGAAAAGATATTCAAGACTCATTGTTTGTCGATTTCGAACAAAAATCAATCTTCTTTGGATAGCAAATGGATATTAATTATGAAGCGCAGTTTCTACACTAACTATATAATCATTGAGTCCAGTTATGACATTCAACATGAGCATGGTGAAATGTTCACTGATAAGGTACCAACCAAATATAATCAGTTCCACAACAGGTTACTATATCTAACGTCATAAACTTAAATTGCAAGAACTATATTTTCTCTTTCACGGTTTCACACCAGCACCTTATCTCTCCTTCTTGTACAAAGATACTCCAAATGCCATAATTGTTTGAAATATACAAAGATACTAACATGATCATATTCAACAATAGAGATTATATGGTTAATAGCTGACCATAATACCAAATTTACTCAAGAGGTTGATTTTTAAAAAGCTAAAACTTACCATCTTTTTGTTGGCGGCTACAGGGAGTCTGGAGCCTGTATAATTGCAAGAACATAGGTTAACATTTTTCTGATGATGCAAAACATATTTATCCTAACAAAAATATAATAATATATAAATTGCGAAAGTAAAACCAACTTAAACATGACTTTTTTTCTTAACAGGTTAAGCGCTGGTGGAGACCCCAAATTCTATTTTTCTAGTACACTAAACTAACGTGCAATGTGTCATGGAATCAAATTATTGCAAAAGAACCTAAACAAAGAAACCAAATAAATAAACTATAGCAATGAAAATAAAAAGTGGGTTGATAATAGATACCTTCTACTCTAATCTAAGAAGTATTTGAACAAGGTACGAATCATATCCATGGCTATGGCTATGATGTGGACCACTTGACTCGAATTTTTAGTGAAAACTCCCCCACATCCTCTTTCAATTCTTCATCTTACCCTTAATCAAGACAACACTTAAAATGGGGCCTATACAGTCGGAGGAAAACGGAAGAAAAGAGAAGAGATCGCAGGTGTGTTCTCTCTAACATCACGCCCTTGCTTCATACGATTTACTCTTGCCTGTTCGGGAGTTGTTGGATCTATATCCATAACCGGTTTAACGGTTCTACCCACAGATTTTCTTGCTTCATGGATCATATGTAAGGGTAACAAATAATAATCATGTTCATAAACTCTACGAAAGAACGCATAATAACAGATAAAACACATACAACCACAAAAAATCCACACCCAAATACCTGCATTTATGCTCTTGCGCACTTCACTCCCAATTTTGGCGCCCCCATCCATTACCAAGTCTAACGAACACTCCACGTATGCAAAAAAATTTATTTTGTTTCAATATTACGAAATCGCACTGTAAATACACTGACACTATCAAGCAGATCTGCCGATGTATGATTCTAGAATAAATAATCAAGCCGCTAATCCATTTATATACCGATTTCTAGAGTAAATAAAGTTGATTCCACTTCCTCGAATCAAATTGGTCTATAAATACCATTCGATACATATGCATAATCACTATGCAATTTATTGCCGAATGTCTTAAAAAACAACGTGGTATTACTAATAGTAGATCGAAAATGAAAATTTTCTCATCGTGATGTAGTTATCGAAACAGGAAGCGAGGAAGAAGAACAAGATGTCTTCGAGAGAGGATGATCCAAAAAATCAACCTGTTCATGGAATCAAAAATAATGAAACAAACAATAAAACCAAACCCAAGAAAAAACAACGGGAATAGTAGATAAAAAATATTGTCGCCATGATGTACTCTGGAGTTGATGATCCAAAAAATAAACCTGTTTCTGGAATCAAAGCAATGAAACAATAAAGACTTTTATCGCAAGAAAACCAAAAAAAAAAACGGGATTGGTAGATAAAAAATAAAATTGCTCACCGTGATGTAGCCTGGGGTTGATGAGCTAAAAAATAAACCTGTTTCTGAAATCAAAATAATGAAACAACTGGAATCAAAGCAGTGAAACATTAATAAAGACTTTTTATCGCATGAAAACCCCAGAAAAAACAATGGGAATTTGGTCGTATATAAAGAGCTACTAAACTCAAAAAATTCCAAAAAAAGAACTTCTTCTTAGGAAATAATATACGTATCATTGTATTTTGATATTCACATTTATTTTGATATCATATCCCAATATTTTCTTCCTTGTTATTTTGATACCCACATTTATTTTGGTATCTTTCAAAATTATATTTTCATTCCTTTATTTTCTTTTTTTGTGAGCTTTTTTTTTCTTTGGAAATCACTTCTAATGGTTTTGTATTTTCTTTATTTGTATAGGAAATCATAATTTTATTTTTTTTGTTGCTGATAATGATTTTTTTTCTTTAGAAATCATATTCCTAATGATTTTGAATTATTATTATTTTACAGAATTAACAAACCCTTCACTCCATTCACACGTAACTGACACAAATCAGGTATTTTCTTTTAATCGCTGATTTAAATTTTTTATTTTAATCAGATTCATGCTTTTTTTTAGGTATCTAATACCAACAGAAAGTGTAACTACAAGCATTTCTCTTTTACCCGTAGTTTGGAGATGTAATTAGGGGAATTTTATTACAAAAACTGTAAATGGACATTGGACATTGGTTTATTTTTATTTATTTATATGGATGATATTTTTTTAATCACATGATTGATCTATTTTTACGATGAAATCACGACGAACATTGCATATTTTATTTTATCATGATGATTTTTTTTGTTTGTAATGTTTAAGTTGTTTATATTTTTTTTATATGTTTCTTAGATTAAATAAGATTTAGTAATTTTAGGAAATTATTTTCTAAAATATGATTGGTCAAATAATATTTCGTGGGTCCAAAAGATTTTCCTGAAATTCTATTGGCTGAAATTTAGAATGGTGGGACCAGAATCAACCAGAAGTTCCGATTACCCACGTCGCTCGAAAAAACTCCGTTTTTATATAGAAAATGACGAAAAAACAAAGAATTGATCCATTCATTTGTATTCTCATTGTTGATTAGTTTGATCTTCTTAGTAAAAGTATAAAAGGATAAAGAACTATTGAACCCAACTGTTGGAGATTTGCCTGCACAATATTATTTTCCTAGGAATGTTTTCCAGCTTAGTTCAGGGGAACTACTTCATAGTGCTTCTTTCAACTGCATGAATATGTTCTTTTTTAATAGATAAAACCACTTGGATTATTAAGGAAAATTCCTATGGTAATCAGCAAATCTATTTTTTTGTTCAGCCACGTGGATGAACAAACTGTGTTTTCCACTATGGTAAAGCACTGAGCGTTAGACAACTAAGCGCGCGACTGTATTAGAAACGCTAGCGATCGTAGATAAACCACTGGCGATCGTCGCACGAACGCTGGCGTTTATAATATAAATGCTGGCGTTTGAACCAAGGTCTCTAACGACTAATTTTCAACAGCCACCGGAACGGCTAGTTTTTCCTCCATAAATATGGCTCGAGTTTGATCTTACAAATTCACAACAATATTTCATCCGACCAATCTTTTTTTCAATTGCTTTCAATTTTCAACCATGAATTCTGATTTTGATTCTTCTGAGGAGGATATGGAGATGGATGACATGTTGTACGAAGAAGATGAAGAAATGTGTATGGAGTTTTTGCATCAAATGGATGAAGATGCAGATCAAGATAGAAGAAGACGAAATTTTATGTTGCAATTACAAACCGGGATCATACCAAAGCCTTTAGACCCATATGAAGTTGCGACTAGAAGATGGACGTGGCGGAATCGACATTTTTACCACGAAAATATGATGCATGATTATTTTAATCATGACTGTGTGTATTCCGATGAGAATTTTCAGGGACGATTCCGCATGGGCCGCAACTTGACGCAAAGGATTATTGCCGAGCTTTGTCAGGTACAACCTTTATTTAATTATCAGTATGATGCACGGCATATACAAGGCTTTAGTCCTACAGAAGTTCACTGCGGCCCTCCGTATACTTTGTTACGGGGTACCAGCGGATTCCATGGATTACATCCGTATTGGGAAAACAACCGCCTTTAGGTATCTCAAATTGTTTTGTGAAACAATAGTTGAGCATTTTGGTACAACCTTTTAAAGAAAGCCTACTCAGGAAGATGTTCAAAGAATAATTGTAGAAAACACCGAGAGGGGTTTTCCAGGAATGTTAGGTAATCTTGACTGCATGCACTGGACGTGGCATGCGTGTCTGGTAGAATGGGCAGGCCAATATAATGGTCATTATACAAAACCAACTGTAATTTTGGAAGCTTCAGCTACTTATGATTGTTGGTTTTAGCATGCCTTTTTTGGACTCCCGGGTTCGAATAACGATCTCAACGTTTTATATAAGTCACCATTGTTTGAATATCTTAAGAACGGGGTTGTGCCGCACTGTAATTTCACCATCAACGATCATCACTAAACTCAGGGTTATTATCTAGTAGACGGAATCTATCCAGAATGGTCAACTATGGTTCAAGCTTATAAACAGGTGGGCCTCGGTCCGACGACTTCGAAGGATATGCAGTACTACACACAACAAATGGCATGCAGAAAGGATGTTGAACGCGATTTTGGCATATTGAAAAGGAAGCTTGCTATCATAGCTGGCCCGACGCGCTTTTTTGGTATTCAAGAAATGAACAAAATTATGCTGACTTGTATCATTCTGCATAACATGGTCATTAAAGAAACCAGGCGTGACCCAACCTGGACTAGTTTTCCAGATGAAGATTTGACACCGAATCTTGTGGTGGAGTATGGGCGTCCGGCAAGAGAATATAGACTTGCCACTGACAGACTCCACAATCGGGGAATCTATGCACAACTAAGACAAGATTTAACAAAGCACTTTTGGGCTTTAAAAGGAGCAGCAGACGTGCGGGGGGGGGGGGGGGGGGGTAGAGGAGAGGGATAAACGTGTACAATTGAGGCAATTATATTTAAAAGTTGTTGTTTAATTAATATGTTTTTTAATTTAAAGTTGTTTGTTAAAATTGAGACAATTATACTAAACTAAATTAAAACAACTACACTGAATTGAACTAAACTTAACTACACTGAATTGAACTAAACGTGTTCATTCATTAGAAAGACTGAATTCCTCTTCGTTTTTTTTTCCGATACATCATCTTCATCTTCTTCCAAATTCACACACTGACCAGTTTGTTGAGGGGTGCCTTCAATTTGTTGGTGGGGGACTTGTTGGGCCTGGACTTGTTGTTGTTCGGTCTCATCCATTTGCTTAGTCTATATAGCATATTGTCGTACATTCATTTTGCCGGTGTCCAAGGAGAGTAACTTGCTTAGCTTACAATTCCTGTAGTGTTGTTCTCGCGCAAGACGACTTTTCTGTTGATTATTTAAAGAAATGGCACGGTCTCTGACTCTATCTGCCTCCACTTGCATCAAATTTCCTTGTGATCAACATAATTGAACTCGCTTGAACCTCCTTCTGTTGCTCGTTGGGCTGCGTCTCTCGCTGCTTTTGCAGCTTTCTGACCACCTCCTCTTCTTCTCTTCAAGTTGGTGTTAACGTCTAGATTAGTGCTGTGTTGTTCCTGACTACCTGGAGTTCCATCAGGCGAGGAAGCAGGCCCTCCATTCAGAAAATCCTGCGAGATTAGACCGTGTGGTGATCTTCCAGGCACTTGATGACCCTCCAGCAAGTATGGATTAAACTTGTTAAGCACTCTCAAAATGGTGAAACAAGTTTCATGTTGGAAGCTTGAACCTTTGTGGGATCTTTGCCACTCTTCCCGACATCTTCGTTCCACATCCGATTCGCCTTCACCACTTTTTCTGTTGTTCCACATTTAAGTGATCGAAGATACATATTCGGTAACAGATGCTGAAATTGTGCAAAAACGATGAGACAACCCATCGGCATCACGACTATGAATGTTACCGGTTTCTTCACAACTTTTTTGTAAAATCTTACCATAAAAGGTTTTTTTTTTTCTTGATAAATACCATTGATTTCATCTAATGTATATAATACATAATTTCTGCAAAGTAACTCGTCTTCATCCATCGTATACCTGGAACCACGAATTCTTGTGTTTCTTTGTTGTGTTTCTTGTGGTGTTTGTGTTTGTTGTTGTGAGGATGCCATATTTGAGAATTTTTCTGAAAAATTGAACTAATATGAATAGTTTTGTTTAAAAAAAAATTAGAAACGGTACGAAAATTGTGTAATGTTGAGAAGATGTGAGTCTAAGTATGTACACGACCTGAATTTAACTGAATTTATAGGGAAAGGAAAGGAGAAGTGGGACTGGATGGGAATAGCAGTTGGCGCTCATACAAAGAAGTTGGCGCTTTTACTACAAACGTTGGCGTCCTCATTGATGAGGCGCGTTGGTTATATGAACGCTGGCGTTTTTCCTTTTGACGCCACCGTTGCTAGACATGACGGCCGTCTTTACCACATACGTGCGATGGTTCTACCGACTCGATGTTCAAACCAACAAATCTGATCGTTTGAACATCCATTTTTCATGTTTGTTCATTCCATAATGGGAGCAAAATGAACAAACTCTGATTCCATAAGAATTGCTCTAATCACCCAAAATGCACACAGCACTACGACAACACAGATGACAACAAATAAAATCTACTGAACTTCAAGTACAATCTGATCTATTACACTTCAAGCCTTTCCATCTCTTCCTTAATAATGTTAGACCTAATCAGACTACCAACCGTATTGACCACCATTTTAACATCTTCCCATGGATTCCCTCTAGCTAACTTCTTATACAAATAGCTCTCAAATGTCATCCGTTGTACATAATCACAACCACAAATCTCCACTAAACACTCTCTAGCAGCATTATTACCATAGAACACCTTTTGCAGTATATCCAAAAACCTGAATGTATTAATATACTGCGAATCCCATTTTTTTAAATACTCTCTTCTCAAATCTTTTTCATCGATCATTCTAACTCCGTTCATCGACGCCCTTACGACTGCTTCTCCACACATTCTACCTGATTTGGCTGCAAAATATATACCTTCACCTGAGCATTTTGTAACATAACCAGCGGAATCACCAACTAGAGCAACTCGTCCTCTAACCCGACGAGGTCTTGGATGTTCAGGAATCGGGTGTGCCTCCACTTTAATCACTTTCCCACCGTAGATCTTCTCTTTCACTCTCTCTCTAACACCATTCTGATACAACTTAATATCCTGCTTCGAACACACCGTTCCAGTTCCAACTGCCACGTGATCACATTTCGGAAAAACCCATCCGTAAAAATCGGGGGAGATATCGTTACCAACGTACATCTCAGCGAGATTCTCGTAATATTTCATTTTCTCGTCTGGTAGACGAATTCGTTCTTGAAAAGCAATGGCGTAACTGTAATTCCCAGCATCAATGGATTTTGCAACCCTACTGTTAGCACCATCGGCTCCGATCACAACATCAACGGAAATCGACTCCTTAGATCCATTGCTGTTATAATGCAAGGTGTACGGAGAGTTAGGCGAATCAGGCAACTCCAGATGTGTGAAAAGAGCGTTGATGATGTTTGTACCGACCGATTCAGCGCGAGAACGAAGGAACGAATCAAGAACTTCTCTGCGGATCATAGCTATGTATTCATGAGGTTTTAGGGTTTTACCGAAATCAACTGTGAGATTTGATGGAGATATGATTTTCATTTGAGTGACTCTACGGTCGATTAAATCAAGAGGGATTGAGAATTCATCAAGCATACATAATGGAATTGCGCCGCCGCATGGTTTAGCACCGGATGGACTTCTTTCGATGAGATATGTTTCGATACCGCCTCTTGATAGAGCTTCTGCTGCTGACGAACCAGCTGGACCACCACCAATCACAGCTGCGCGTAGCTTTCGACCACCTGAGATGTGCCGGTTGTTTGTGGAAGAGTTGCAGATGATAACGGAGGAAGATCTGTTAGATTTCGGTGAATATGATGGAGTTTTTCTGGTTGTAAAGATCCATGACTTTTGGAGACTGTGAAAGTAATGGATTTGGGATGTTGTTGCCATGGTGTTTGATTGAGTTTTTTTAGGGTTCGTTGAGATTTTCAAGTGAGAGATAAGATTTCAGCTCTGATGAAGCTGATGATTAAAGAAAACAAAGACAGTGGAGACTGAAAAGTGTTGTTTATAGTGATAGGAATATTAAAATCTACAGGAGAACCAGGCCACGTGGAGAGAGAGATTGTGCATGACTGACTTGCGTCACCCATGCATGACTGACTTGCGGATCGTTTTGAATCGATCGAGACCACTCACTCACTCAGTGACTCGAATACACAGATACCAGTTCTAGCCTGGTCAATTCTGTGCGTATGCTGGTCAAAGTAGCACATTAGGAAGATCTTGAGATTTACAAGATAAATTAGTAGGAAATACCATATGGTCCTCGGAATAATACATTAGAGAGTCTAGTCCAGTTGATTCAGTCATGTGTCTGTTTGGTCCTATTTGAAAAAACATATTATAGTTTGATCCTAGAAATTATGGTTTGGTTCTAGGGTGATGTCATGAATGATGTAATTTTCATTGTGTGGTGGTAGAAATATCCTTATATTATTGTTTGGTCCTAGAAAATAATGGTTTGGTCCTAGGTGACCACATATATACCAAAATTACTAGAAAATATCTCATTCTCAGATTTACTTTCTCTCTCATTTTCTTTTCTTTTTCAGATCTTTTTTTTTTTTTTTTTTTTTTTCTTGATGATTTTTGATCAAATTTGATGTTGAAGACGATGACGAACCCGATCTACTTGATGAAGACCACGACGATATCATGTTGTTGTTGTTGCTTGTGTTGAAGATGAACTCTGTTTTTTAGGGGTTTTTTTCTGTTGTTGTCTTGATAAAGAAGAAGATGGAGACGATGATGTTGTTGTTTCTGTTGAAGCCGACAATGAAGATGATGAAATCGATGAAGATGATGTTGAAGACGTTGATGGATTTTCAAATGATGTTGTAGTTGTGGTAAAAACTGGGTTCTTTTCAGACTTGTGAAGAATTTTTTTTTTCTAGATTTAAATTAAACACGCAAATAAATAAAATAGTTCAAACCTTTAGAGAAAAACACCAAGACTTGGATTCCACCATTGATCCATTATTTGATAAATTCTAATAATTAATATTCATGCAATTTTTCTTTTAGAGTGATTCTAATATTATGCCTTTTGTAGATTTTTGAAGTAATAAATGTAAACACCAAGCATGAAACATCAAGAGTCTTAAACTAAGCATGCTCCATCAAAATGAATCACAATTATTCAATAAAAATCAATTTTCCAATAAAAATTCAATGCAAATAATCATGTAATAATATTGCAAATAAATAATAAAGTTAGAATTATACCATAAATAAGGACCAATGGCTTCCTCCGTCGCCTTGGCTAAGGGGTTTAGCTCCTCATCCCAAAAACACACTCACAAGATAAATTCATGGCTAAAATAGGTGTTTTTATTGATGTATAAGATGAAACAGGAAATTGTAACGCTGTGAAAGTGTTACAACGTCACCGTTACAAAGGGGTCACTGTTACAAAAGAGTATGGTAGTTTAAGACTTCTGTAAACGATAACTATATACTGCTGTGAAACAACAACAGTGGTATTGAAAATAAGTCTGCTGAAGAACGACGGACTCTGCGAGTCTGTTCTTCGTGTTCTTCAGAAGCTTTAATGGTAGCAGCAGCAGCAGCGCTGTCTCCTCTATAATTGCTTCTCCTAGGCTCTCATCGACTCTAAACTCTCTCCTAAGGTTTTCCAAAATTTTCTTTGATGTAAACCAACACTTATATAGCCCAACAGATCCATAAATCTAGACTAAATATGCGATTATTCTTTTTCTTCTTCTCATGCAGTTGAAACGATAATCGCTTCTGTTGAGATTTTTCACGTGCTGTTGGCTATAAAATAGCTACCAAACTCTTCCATAATCTTGAATAGGACCATGAACATGTTAATCCAGCGTCAAAGTCCTCCAGAAATCTCTCAAAAATATTCTAAAAACCCAACAGAGAACACGTCTCTCTGTTGGAAACTTTGAAACCCTCTCTCGGCCATTCCAGCCCAATTGGTTGGTTCCAATCGATTGTACTAGGCCTGTTTAGTCCATCCAAGTCCAGCCCAACTGATTTCGGAGATTGAATCTCGTTAAAACTCCATCAAAATTCGATTATCAATCTGCCAGTGAACTTCCCGCCAATTTTCCAATTCAAAACGTGAAGAAGGTGGGTGCCCTTATCCTGTGCTGTTCTCCCTTTAGCAGCTGCCTGGAAATAGGTCACCCCTTAGTAATTAGGTTACCCCTTATCCAAAATCGAGGGTCCGTATAGTGATTTCTCTGGGACATTTTCCGCACTTTTTTCGGGGTTCCTCCGGGATATTCCTGGGGTACTTCCGGTACAATTCTGGGGCGCTTCCGGCACGTTATCAACAGAGGTCCAAATGCCGCATTTTTAGCCAATTTCGCCACAAAGCCTCATTCTTCAAAAAACACCTACAAATAAATAAAATAACCAAATAAGTACGATATCGAGCACTAACAATATATACAAATGAGCTATATTAGACACATAAATGCGTCTATCAGACGTCGATGAATATGATGTTGTTGAAATCGATGAAGAAGATGAAGGTTTGGGTGTTTTTCGTCGTTTTTTGTTGTTGTTGTTGTTGAAGATGAATGACGACGATGAATTTTGATGAAGTTCTTTGCTGCTGCTGCTGCTGTTGTTGAATATGGGGATGATGCTGCTGATGTTTTTATATGGAGTTCATTCCAGAAATGAAGTCTGGTTTGTATAGGTTTTTATATGGACTTCATTTCTGGAATGAACTCTGGTTTTTTTAGGTTTTTATATGGACTTCATTTCTGGAATGAAGTCTGTTTTTTTAGGTTTTTATATGGACTTCATTTCTGGAATGAACTCTGGTTTGTATAGGTTTTTATATGGACTTCATTTCTGGAATGAAGTCTGTTATTTTTGGTTTTTATATGGACTTCATTTCTAGAATGAACTCTAGTTTGTATAGGTTTTTATATGGACTTCATTTCTGGAATGAAGTATGTTTTTTTAGGTTTTTATATGGACTTCATTTCTGGAATGAACTCTGGTTTGTATAGGTTTTTATATGGACTTCATTTCTGCAATGAAGTCTGTTTTTTAGGTTTTTATATGGACTTCATTTCTGGAATGAACTCTGGTTTGTATAGGTTTTATATGGACTTTATTTCTGGAATGAACTGCTACAAGAAAATAAGTAAAAATTAACACGGAATGGTACTTTTGTCAGTTTAATATTTTTAAGTACTTATGGACCAAACAGTAAAAGTGTTTGACCAAAGGACTAAACTGACATGGGCCCACCTAAAAAATGACCAAACGATATTTTCCCGGTAAATTATGCATTGTTGAATGTTGAATCTAGCTTTGTGATGTTGGTCGTAATGCTCATGCATCCAAGTATATGTTTTGAGATAATGGCATAATGCTCATCCGTCCTATTATAACTAATGTCTCATCATTAGTACAAAACAAAATTAGGCTAAGTTAGCATGTGTTAGTGGTGGTCAGGATTTGTGCAGACAAAGATAAATCAAGGGATGTGGTTCTCTTGACCACCCCCTACAACTCGCACGCATGGCATTAATTCCTATATTATGAATGAAAAATGAATACTCAAGTCAAGATATGGATTTTCAAAAATTATAACGGGGAGGTTCGAACTCATGACCTATTGTGTCATAAGAGTGACCTCTAACCAGTGTTCCTCCTTGGTTGGAATTAATAGAAAAAATAAATCAACGGTGGTGGTTTGTTCAACTTAAATATCATAATTGCTTTATCAATTAGTATTTCACTAATTGCACATAATAAATAATCTATTCATTATAAAGTGTTTTATTAATTAGTGTTTCAATAATTGTTCATAATAAATGACTAACCATTTTTTAATTATAAATGTTTTTTAATTAATTATAATATTTATTTCTATTAATAAGTAATTTTGATAAATAATATCAACAGACATTTTTGGCGACAATGAGTAGTAGAAGAGGTGGAGGCCGAAAGATTAGTGGTGGTTAAGGGCGGCGCCAAGCACAATTCTATTCATTTTTGTTTTTTTATCATAAAATGGGGTACAAAGTCCATTTTTCACATGTATCCAACTTGCCAAGAGTTTTTTCTCCCTCTTTCCTCAAAATCCTGGCTCCGCCCCTGGTTTTTGGTGGAAGAAGTAGTGACGGTGAGTGCTGGTGAGTAATGATGGACAATATTAATTTGATGTTGTCGTCACAACATCGATAACATCGTAGTGTGGAAGATGTGGTTGGTTGTTTTTAAAACTTTTGATAAAGGAAGGTACCATATATTTCAGGGATGATATCATACAAGACAATATTTTCATGATCGTAGTTGGAACACCCAAATGGTACCCCTGTTATCTTTGGTACTATATCATATAAATCATGATTTTTTAATGTTAAAATAAAATTGATTGCAATACAAAAAAGAATATATACACGGGAAAATAAATAAATGAAACTAATCAATTGATGACATTTTGTTTAATCTAAACCTCATACATGGCATTTGTGATTGAAACTTAGAATTGCGTCCAACAACCTACATGGGGTGGGCGGCAGTGATGGTGGGAGTGGTGGAGTCAAAAATTGCATTGAGGAGGCCTGCTTTTTTTTTTTTTAAGAAACATGTAAATTTTGATGGACTAAACTATAAATATATATGGACAAAGTACTATTTATAAAATAAATTACAAAATTTGTGTAGTTATTAAAAATTTAAGGGGTTAGAGCCAGGTTAGTCAATCCTTGGCTCTGCCACTAGGTGGTGGTGGATAAAAAAAATGGATTCATATGGTTTATGGTGGTGGCGGGTATTGGTGAACAAAAACATATTATGCTAATTTCGTAACGCCACAAAATATGTAACGTTATATTATAAAGTATAAAACGTGGTTGATCATTCTAATGTTAAAATAAACTCGATAAAACACATGTCCATTTTAAAAAATTGGTGCAATCAATTGCCATGTTATGTAATAACTAAACGAACGACGCGAATCAAGATCAGAACATATGAAATTATTTATTATCGATTGTCTATGTAAAGAGTGGTCAGGATTTGTCCTTGGCAAAGATAAATTTATCGTCGGGGATTGTTTAACTTAACCATTTTTAAATATTTTATTAATTAGTGTCTCATTGATTGTTCATAATGATTAATTAAATTTCTATTATAAATGTCCATTTAATAATCCAACATAAATACATAATTTTATTAATAAATAATTGTACTAAAAGCTATATTAATTCTAATGGTGGTAGTGGAAGTAGGGTTAGTATAAACGGTGGCGGGTGTTTGTGAATGGTGGAGGCGGTAACATTACTATTGGTGGACGAAATAGTGGTGGTGGATGGTTTTTATGGTGGTGGGTGCTGGTAATAGTAGTGGATAATAATAGTTTTTACTTTTTAGTGAGTTTTATGGACCGAGTAAAAAAAAAAATCTTCACAAAACATGCAACATTGTATTGTGAAAGATGTAATTGGTTGTTTTTAGCACCATTGATAAGGACAAAAATCAAATATTTCGAGGATAATACCGGAACATATAAGACAATATGATCATGACTGTTGGATCACCGAAACGGTATCCGTATTATATAAAGGCAATTGGTGTACCCGCGTAAGAGAAAATTATCGCCTCTCAAGTACTATTACATTTTTTTCCTGAAAGACCATCAATGTCGAGTTGTTTCGCGACAACTACCTACAAAGACAACAACTTTCACTCAATTCCCGATATAAAACCTTATTAACCGGAAAAATGTATTTTCATTCTAAAATATTTGTTTGAAAATTATGTTTGTTCATCAAAATCATCATAAAAAACTCTAAATCATAAATCTAAATTTCTCCTCCGATGTTTATAGAATATTTTTTCATATTTTACATTCTCAAGTCATGCGACCTCTTGATTACAAATCAACAATATCAAATTACGGATCAATATGTATAGGTTTCATTCACTGGGTTAGAAGGTAGAGTAGATACAGATGGGTAGATCACGCAAAGCAGAACATGACTAAGAATACTTCAGTAATTTGGTCAAGAAATAAGGTCAAAAATTTAAGATTAACTTTCTATAGGACTAATTAGATCGGCTTCGATAGGAGCCAACTAAAATATGGATTAATAATAATTTCCACGTAAGACAATTTCAAAACATAGTTTGGCTAACTCTGCCTATATAAAGAGTGGTCAAGATTTGTCCTTTCTCAATTGCTATGTTATGTGAGAAGAGGGTGATATCTAAGATTGAGGTACAATTCAAATCTATCACATTCATACCATTTACAACTGGACTCCTTGAAAAAAATTGACGTGTTGTTATTATTATTACAGGTAAGGCATACATTGACCACACTTGCGCAAATAACTCACTTCACAAATGATTGGTGTTGCATGTACTGCCTAGAATGCAACGATGAATTTGAGGAAACAAGGCACCAGAAGCAGTGTCCGGAGTATTTTGGATATAGTAACTTAGACCCGATGTAATACTTATGTTCTTTTTTTTTTTAGTTTTTCCACAATCTATTTATTTAAAAAAATGAACATTCCAAATACAAAACATCAACAACAATTAGACATATTGCGTTTGATAATAATGGCTACTGATGGTCCGGAAACGGCAAAAGAAAGGAATTGTTGTAGAAGAATTGTTGGGATATACGACGGATTATTTGATACGAATGAAAGAGGTATAACTATTTCGATTCTGAAATTACATAAAGTTCACAATAGAAGATGACATCAAGTTTAAAGTTAGTAAAAAACATAATATGGCTAACTAAAATGTCAAAAACAAACAGGATATATAAACTTAGAAAGTCGTGGGACTTGAAGAGGCCAATTTTGAAAACTACAATCTTAGAAAGCAACGATCCACAATACCATAATTTTTTTAATAAATATTCAACGTAGAAGATGTCAACTTTTAGTAAATGATCTATTGACAACCTATAAATTTGAAAAAGGATCAGGTACAATATGTGTTCAAGGTTCTTCATGTGGTAATGTGTCGCCAGATTGTATTCCAAGTGAAGGTAGGAACATATGGAAGTAACAAAATGTCCAAGACTTTTGAAGTTACCAAAGCCTTCGTTAAGACGAACTGCTGGGCACAATACTTTGTTGAAGTTTTAATGGCAGAGGTTTGCATATATACAATCCCTTCGAAAAGGTAATTGGTACACATTTTAAATATTGTCATCTAATGGGTGTTGAAAAATTACAGGAAAATCGTGTCACATTGGAGAGTTTGTATCATCCGTTCGATGCAAAAAAATATTATTCTCTGCCTATTTGGAGGATCGACAACATGACCATGATAGATGAGTCAGCTGGAGCGAAATAGGAGCATGGGGAGACTTGTATGGACAATATTGATTAGTTGATTTCACTGAGATGAGCGCTGCTGACGACATATTTCCAAAAAATATTTAAACTTCTCTGTTCATGTAGAGCATTATCTCATTATAAGCAATGAACCTAAATAAAAAAGTGTATGGAAGTTAAGATTATATTTCTTTCGTTTGAGCAAATCTATGACGGTACAATATTAAAGGAAAAAACAAGAAAAAAAGAGAGGAAAATCCTGACTATTTTTATGACAAACACATATTAAATCATAAGGAGTTGATAAGTACTCGGGACACAAATTATACGATATATTAAAACTGAACCAACATCATGGCCCGTGCCATTACGACACGAGTTAAGGGCTAGTAAATAAATAAAATATAGTCATTCAAAGAATTTTCTCTATGATTGCTATTAGACATGCAATCATCATAAATATTCGCTAAATCTGTTAGTCACGAGCTTTATTTCTGTTCATCAATTATTATAGGGAAAATTTCTTGTTTGGTCCTAGGCCCATATAGTTATTTATAGTAGGGTCCAACCGTTTTTTTTTTATTCGGAGGTCCAAAATTAATTAAAACATGGAAATGTCCATAATGCCCATTACTACCAAACGTGTGTGTCTACACTGCTTACAAATTTGAGTACATATCTGGTACACTGCTTAAAAATTCGAGTACATATTTGCTACACTGCTTACAAATTTGAGTACATATCTGTCGCACTGCTTAGAAATCTGAGTACATATCTGTCGTACTGCTTACAAATCCGATTATATATCTGAATGCTTACAAATTCGAGTACATATTTGCTGCACTGCTTCCAGGTAGAGTACAAATCTGTAAGAATCAATGATAAATAAATTAGAAAACGTGTTACATCACATACATTGTGATGATTATAATTTTTCTTCGACTGTATTGCCATGCTTCTGGGGGCAAAGCAAGGATCTTCTATTATCGTTTTCTTATTAACTGCATATAGATTGACTCGCTTTACGTACTGCTAGTGTCAATGCCTGCAGACACACAAAAATTAAAACGTTCATCATAGGGGCCATAACTTATGCCCAAACATACATAGTTTAATTTGAGGAACCATACAAACCAATGCAAATAAAACTCATAATGCACGACAAATGGTCTCCACCAATAAATCCAGAATTTAATGAACCTGAAAAACTGTGGGCTGCACGGTGATATTACTGACTGAGCCATCCTGCTCTGTCGCGGTCTCCACCAATAAATCCTGCAGAAATACATCGAAGTCTGGTCAACAAAAGCAGCAATCTCATAGAAATCCAGTCATAATATAACTGAAAAACCTATATTACTCTGCTGAAATAAGTCGTGCAACTATGTTTTTTGTTTTTGCTAGTTTCTTACAGTTAATCGACAACCAAAAAACTAAACTGGAAGCACATAATTGGCATTCTTGATGCCCCTGCCATTAATCCAACATCTAATACACAAACAGTTAATACATTAATAAAAAGAAAAAAACATTAGTATCAACAATGAGAAGACATTTACAGCATAAGCTGCGCTTTACCCCGAAGCTAACATTAGTAGTTTCCTCCTCATCATAGCCATAAAGAATTTAAAAGGGTGTAATTAAATTAAAATTACCATGGGAGGTTTCAATGATTTTACCCTGTCGATTGTTACCACATAATGAGAAATTTTTTATCAGCAGTAGCTTAATCAAATCTAAGAAGAGCCGAATCTGAAACGCAGGAGACATTAATTTAACATCTAAAATAAAAATGGTTCTAAGCAAGCACAGGGATTGCAATTCGGTGGATCAATGAAGGAACCCCAACCTTGAGTGTTACTGAGAAAAGTACACATGTTCCAACAACGAAGTTCTCTATGTCACATTTGTTATGCAACTCAGATATGCGCACATATTAATAAATTTAATCTGCTTGCAAGGCTCTATTATTGTCATGGAAATATATACTCGATAGGATAATAAAATAGCAAAACCCAAACTCCTGAATCAGCTAATATCAATATAGAAGACAATGGTCATGGAAAAAATCAATTAATGTTCCACTGAAGAAGAATTCTTTTCAAAGACATCTAAATCAATTCCTGAGTTCTACGCCATGTCTCCAATTTATGCTCATTTCCTAAGCTTTATCAAAACCATTGTTTCATCTGATGTGTTCAACTTAGTCAGCATTAACAACTGTCCAGATGATAAATAAGAAAGTTAAGTTAACATATTAACTGAACCAAACCTGTGAGAGCAATCATTCTACACCGGAAAATCCCTATTATTGTGGCGATTTTTCAATAGCATTTTTCTCATCTTTGGTCGACTCTTCCTGCAAAGGAAAAAAAAAGAAATGGTTAACCATTTAGTTGTATATAGAGTTGATAAAAAAAAGATCAACATTGGTGTCAGGGAGAACAGACTGGAGCTAAAATGCATTCTTAAAAACGACAATCGTTGCAAGATAGGAATATTCTTTGATAGTAATTAACTTAAGGTTAGTTATTTGTATACACGACTCATGGAGACTGTATTGGCTAATGCAACTCCATAGCAGTTGGGGCTTTAGTTCAATATTAACAGCTCAACACCATAGTACCAACTCCATATGCTCATCATCAACGGCCGGTTGTCTCCCAGCCAACTTTGATGTCGTTTGATACATATGGTTGAGAAGCAATACCAAAAGGCAGTACCAATGGAGTAACGGTGGTTTTGAGCAGCAAAAACAACACACGGCAAAAGGAAACACCAATGAAAGCCTATTCTACACAGTAATCTACTTTTCATGGATTTCATAGGTACATCAGCGGGAGAAAAAGAAGCAATACCAAAAGGAGGGAAATTAAACCATGGTTGTACCTGCAAAATGGCGAGTACAAACCTGTATATGAATACGTACCGCGTAAAACACATCAACAAAACTAGAATCTATTTCAGTATTTCACACACGTACTGAATCAAACACAAAAAAGCACTTACTATCACTATGTGACATATGTACTAAAGATTCTTGAATTACAAATCAACTGCATGACAAGAATAGGTGACAGATCTATGAAAAATAAGAGAATCGAAAGACATATTACCGTATTTAACATACTTACTGAAGGATAAGACTAAAAAGGTGACAAAACTATGAATCAAACACAACAAAGAGCACTTCATATCAGTATCTGACATATGTACTTGTGGATAATAACATCTGAATCTACAAACAAGCGTGGTTTTGAAGCGAAAAACAAAAAGATAATCAAATTAAGGAAGTTCTTTTCAGTATTCCATATATGTACCTATGATTCATAAGTAAAAATCAACTGCATGTCAAAAAAAACTTATAAATCTACAAATACAACAAAATCAAAACAGTTATATCTCAGTATTGCATATATGTACTTCTAGATCAAGAAAAAAAAATTAAAAAACTATAAATACAACAAAATTAAAGCAATTTTTATCAGTATTCCATATATGTACTGCTGATCCAAACAATTTGTAACAACAAACAAGCATGATCTGAACTATTTTCATCAAAAACTACCAGTACATCATATATGTATTGATGGTTCATAAAGAAAAACAAAGTGAAAAAAATCTAAAACTAACAAAAAGAAACTAGTATAGGCAAATCTCATAACGAAATAAACAAAAAATGTGAGGATCCATCTAGATCTGACCTATTTTCACGAGAATAAACTAATCAAGCATGGAGATCGAAAAATCAAACATCAAAAAGGACCATATATATGTACAGATCGAAAAAATCACCAAACAATGCAAGATCAAGAAAAAGAAAAAGAAAAAGAAAATAGGTTCCCATTCATATCATCACCATCATCATTCCCAATATTTCCAATCATTCAGATTGTGTCCAGCACACAATACAACAATAATTTGATTGATGATGATAATTTCTTCCTAAATCTCATCAAATATAAAAATCTTTTTTGCTGAATACCTGGGGCTTAACTTGATTCATGTCTATGAACGCGAATTGAAACAGAAATGAGTTAAAGAGTGTGAGAGAACTTACACCGGAGTGAATCCCAGGGCGATTGGTAGTACTCTTGAAAGTAGTGAAAAGAGAGATACAACAGATCAAAAGAACAATGAGTGCAACAGATAATCGTTCTAATAATCCACGAAGTCTCCAGAGTTGTTTAAGCTGTCGATTTCCTCTCCTTCCAAACACATCTCCTGCCCTGAAAAACAAGCAAATACTCAGATGAGATGAGATCAGATCTAATGAGCACTAGAATTATCCTAATACAAAAAACTAGAAATTAAAGAATGAAGAAAATGAATGAAGAAAAAACAAGATTTCCCGCATCAGTAGAGAGAGAGGGAGGAGAGGGGGAGAGAGAGAGAGAGAGAGAAACTGAATCTGAGAAGAAAAAGAATATGGAGAGAAATTGGCTTATGTTTCTGTTATATATAGTAAAGGCTATTTTGGGAATTCTAAAAATGCACGTAATATTTACACACGTGTGCAGGACCTGGGCTTAAAAAATTAGGTCCATTTTTCTCTTTTCTTTTAATTATGGACCTACCGTTAACTTTAGTGGGTGGACCTGCCACTAACTAAGAACACTAGAATAGTACCTATTGGTAATTCCTACTTATCATAGTGAAAAATCACCGGTTTCTGAAAGGTTGTACCTCCGATGCTCATTTTTGCTTTTGTGCTTCTATTATTTGTGCACGGCCATGGCAAACATCTCTTTTAGCGGCTGAAGACAATCAAGTCTAGAAGATCTCCTCTAGTTTATTTTCAGAAAGATAATAGCTAGTAATTGCAGTATATTTTTGGGCCAATTATAGAATGGTCATACTTTTTGTAATTCGTTCACAAAATGATCATATTTTTGTATTTCGATTACAAAATGGTCAAACTTCCATCCGATTTAACATTTTTGAATAAAACGGTGTTAACTTTTCTCATAATACCCTCCTCCAAAATACCCTCTTCATTTAATAAATTGGTTGATGCGGTGGTGATGAAGCGGTGGTGGTGATGGTGGAAGCTTAAGAATCTTCATTAAACCCCATAGGGGAAGCGAGAAACCTATGGGTGAATCCGGCGTAACGATCCTGAATGCGTTCTAACGATCCTGAATGCGATCTAACGAACCTGAATGCGATGTAACGATATGTAAGCGGCGGCACCACCACTTACAAATATCACCACCATCAAAAAAACAATAATGAAGGTAGAATTTGAAGTTATGTATGAAAGGATAAATAGGAAGGATATGTAGGTAATTTCATTATCATATTTAACTGTGAGTCACCACTTAACTCTCTATTTAACGGAAGTATGACTATTTTGTTAATAGTTTGTAACAATATGACTACTTTGTAAATGGGGTCTTAATAGTAACACTATTTTGTAATTTTTCCTATATTTGTTTCCAATATTGTACAAAATCCTATCTATAAATTTTGTTATGTATAGACGATGACTACATTGCATCATCTATCGTTAAAAAACAATGGCTGCATATACAAATTTGTTGGATATTTTCAACAAACCTTTGAATTGTAGGCATTTAGGCTGTTCCCGGGGTTCGACCTGCCCGGTCAGGTCACTGGGGGTCTGTCTCGCTGGAAATTTTATGTTCTAAGGTTTCTATTATCAGTTAGAAAAACTGAACAGAAATATCGTTTCACCAATGGACGCATTGAAGGAAGAGACGCGCCTGTTCACTCTGAAAAGATGCCCGTAGAGATGAAGAGTCATATCCAAAGGGTGTGATTTCCTATTTAAATAGGAGACTTGTTTTCCATTCAAAACAACATCTCAACTCTCTATGTTTTCTTTCTTAGAAGCATCATCAGAAACAAAACCAGTGTGTTCTTGGTTGGATCAAGATCGTACAAGCTTTGAATCCAACATTGTTGTGGGGCTTCAAGTATCCTGACGGCGATATTCATTGACCTGTTTGTACTCGCCAATTCAATTGGAAAAGGGTCAAATAATTGTCGAAAAGAATCTTTCATTAGAACCTTGAACCCTAATACAACATTCTTTTCTTCACCCTGTTTTAGTGTCAATTTTCCAACAAAATTTCCATGTTCTACTTCATGTTGCCAGTTTTGCATCATTGTTTCTACCGTCTTGTCTTGCACTGGAAACAACAGTTCCAGCTACTTTTGTTTTTTGGGATTCTTTGGTTGATGCTGATAACAATAACTACATTAGAACTATTGCAAAAGCTAATTTCAGGCCTTATGGGATTGATTTTCCTGGCGGGGGATCTACTGGCCGCTTTTATAATGGAAGGACGATAATCGACATTATAGGTAATTGGCTACTAACATTTCCATATATTCATTAATTTTTGGGTTTTGATTTAAATGATAGAAATCTTATTTATGCTTATTGCTAATCGAGCAGGAGAAGAGATGGGTCTGAAAGATTATATTTCTCCTTACTTGGCTCCAACTACAGTTGGAGATGTTGTTCTTCGTGGAGTCAATTATGCATCTGGGGGTGACGGAATTCTTAATGACACTGGCGCCATATACGTATGTAACTAAACTTCAAGTACTGCTTTGTTTGATGCACACTAACCAAATTTTAAAATACTTATAGGGTACAATAATCATGGATGCACAACTGGATAACTTCGCGAGTACAAGGGACTACATAATCTCAACCGCCTATGTGAATGATTCATCAATGGCTTCTTCGAAGAACTTACTCGGGAAAGCTGTTTTCTTTGTTCTAATGGGTCCTAATGATTTCATTGTCAACTACTTCTCTCCGGTTCCCTCCATACCTAAGATGACGATTTCCCCGCAAATGTTTGTTGATTTAATGGTCTCAATATTCAAGCCTTGTAAGATGAATTGTCCATTTCTTGGCTATTTTGCGCTATATACGTATCTTTGAAATACTGAATAGTAGCTGTTGGGGTGCAATAATCAAAAACAAAGAAAAATCAAATAAGCAAAAGTTATTAATACTTAGCTCCTTTATAGTGGAAGTGATCGATTTGACAAAACATACGAGCTCCCCAAATCTCCGCAACAACACCACGGCAAGACTTTGAAAAAACAGAGTGAGTCACGTGTTCAACATGTTGCCCTTAAGACATTAGCGTCCGGCTACACCCAAAAGTGATGCTATAGCCCTCACAGGACGGATATCTCCAGGATAAAATACTCCACTACACCTACTACTAGCATATGTAGTTGATGCTCAACTTGAACTTGGCAACTCCGAAAAACCCTTAAGGAAAATCGCGAATGCTAAAGAAAACAATATAAAATATTTTTTCCCTTGGGGGGTCTCTCTAAAAATAGAGAATCCCCTTTCCCATTTATTTTATAAAAGTAGTGAATTTATTTATATAATCGACAAATACAACTTAAGAATATGAACTCCCCGATGTGGGACTAAAAAGCTTATATAGTCTCTTAAGAGCAACTGCAGTGGACGAGCAAACCTATAATTATGGTCCAGGGACGAGACGCAACGGGACGGAGTAAAGACTAAAATCTGGACCAAAACCAAATTCCAGACCATATTTGGTCTGGGACCAAGACCAAAACTATATATAGTGGAGCGGAGGTATAATCACCGTTTGGCATCGGGCGTGTATATAATCTAAGCCTGTTGTGAAACGTACGTAAAGTCACCGCCCCATAAAGAGGCGTGTATATAAGTTACGCCCGGTTCAGGCGTTGATAAAATGTTCGCCCGTTGGGACGTTGCTAAAGTTTACGCCCCACGTCAGGCGTCCATAAAATTAACGCCCCATTCAGACGAAGATTATACAAACGCCCCAGCCCGGCGTTGATATTCTTAACGCCCCACGCCAGGCGTATATATAGTTAACGCCCCAGCTCGGCGTTGATATAGTTAACGCCCCACGCCAGGCGTTTATATAGTTAACGCCCCAGACAGGCGTTGATATAATTAACGCCCCACGCCAGGCGTTTATATAGTTAACGCCCCATCCCGGCGTTGATATAGTTAACGCCCCACGCCAGGCGTTTATATAGTTAACGCCCCAAGCTTGAGTTTAAATTTTTTTTTAAAATACTTAGACAAAATTGATTTTGAAATTTTTTTATACCGTTGGTAATTCGAACGTTGAAGAAAATGGAACGTTGGATAATTTGGAACGTTGGAAAGTTTGGAAGACATTTCGGAACGTTGAAAATTTCGGAAGAAACACCTATATATACACATGAGATCCTGTGACATTTTCCCACGACTAATACTTCAAACTATCCACACCAATAAGAAGAAATATTGTTTCTGCTTTCAAATCAGTTGGAAAATTTTCACGGATTCGCTTACAATGGCACCAAGAGTAGCACGAGGTCCAAATTTTACGACAATCGAAGATGTAACAATGTGTAAAATTCATTTATCTATATCTCAAGATTCTAGTGTTGGAGCTGATCAATCAGAGGCGACGTTGTGGACTCGTATCAAGGATGATATTGAACTTCATTTACCTAATAATCCAGAGCGGTCTTGGAGTTCTTGGCAAAAACGATATCAGGGAATAAGTAAAGATGTGGCGTTATTTTCGGCAAAAGAGGCAGAAGTTGAAGGTGAATATCATACTGGATGGGGTCCTGAAAAGAAGGTAAGCATTCTTGATTTTTCGAACAATTGTTTTCTAATATTTAATAAGCGCCCATGTACTTAAGTGTTTTTAAAAACATTAACAGCTTGAAGAAGTTAACAAGAGGTTCAAGGAATGCAACGATGGGAAAAATTTAAGCACGAAGAGTGCTACCCTGTTGTGTTAGAAAATATAAAATATAATCGACGGTCGACTTTTGTATTCGATACGACGCATGATTTGGACACTTATGAGAATAACGAGGAAGATGATGAAGGACCGCAAACAACAACTCAAGGAGAGACCGGTAACGACACAGATGGGGGAGACATAGAGAACACATATCTTCGTAAGATGGGGAAAAAAGCAGCAAAAAGATTGAAGAAAACAGGGAGAGAGAAATCCAGTCACCAAGAGGAATTGATGGGAATAATTATTAAAGAACAACAAAATTTCAATACTTATTACCAAGCACAATCAAGATTCAAGATGGAACAAAGAGCAGCAGAGTTTGCAGCAAAACAAGCTGAACATGCGGCAAAAATAGCCAAGCAAGCTGAAGACGAATTTCGCATCATTATGATGGATCTTGAAAAAATGGAACCTGTACAACAAGAGTACTTCCGACTTCGCAGGGCGGACATAGTTCGGAATAAAAGAAACCAATCTTAACACAAAGGCGGAATAGTTCAAACCTTAATTATTTCTCCTATTTAGTGATTAGTAGTATTATTAGTATTATTATGTTTTAAATTTCTTATTATCTGAACAATTAGCATTATTATTATGTAATTTTTGGATTTTAAATTTACTTCCGTTGATTTGAATTAAATTTCTACTTTTTTGAAACATACGACCTTAATTAAAACTTGAGGATGTTTACATACAAAGAGATAATAGAAAGGAAATGACAAACGACAATTTTTAATTCCCATATTCTACCCATATATATTCGATCAAGTCATCACGCAAGCGAATATGTGCATCTTTGTTACGCATTGCACGTCGGCGTTGCTGATCTCTAATTTGGTAAAACTCGTCACTATTGCCTCTTAATATATTAACCGGTGCTGCGTTGCTACGTTGTTCATAAACATGTGGCCAGTCACCGGGTAGACGCTCATCCTCGACTATCATATTATGTAAGATAATACAAGTTTTCATGATATAGGCAAGCACATCTGGATTCCACATTCTTGCAGGTTGTTTGATGATTCCAAATTGTTGTTGAAGTACACCAAATCCCCGTTCAACATCTTTTCTTGCACCCTCTTGCATCGATGAAAATATTTCCTTTTTCCTACCAACCAGATGTTTAATGGCCATAATAATAGTAGAAATCTCTGGGTATATTCCATCACCTAGATAATACGGCATATCATATGAATGTCCGTTCACCTCATAGCTCACCGGCGGTGCTTTTCCTGTTACAAGACTTCGAAAAACATATGAACGGTTCATAACATTAATATCGTTGTTAGAACCGGGCATACCAAAAAAAGCATGCCAAAACCATAGGTCATACGACACCACTGCCTCCAACACGATACTTTCGCTCCCTTTATACGCGGTGTAAGCCCCAGATTCTGCCGACGGACATTTATCCCATTTCCAATGCATGCAATCTAGACTACCCAGCATCCCAGGAAATCCCCGGTCTTTGTTTTGCTTGAGCAACAGTTCAATATCACCAGCCATTGGTTCACGCAAATATTCTTTCCCATACACATTCACAATCGTCTTACAGAACCTACGAGTAGCTTCCAGCACAGTTGTTTCTCCTATGCGTAAGTACTCGTCTATTGCATCTGCCGCACATCCGTAAGCTAACATTCGTACTGCTGCTGTTACTTTTTGATGAGGGTTTAATCCTAAAACTCCACAAGCATCGTGCTTTTGAACAAAATATCTGTTTGCATTGGTAACACCTTCCACTATCCGGTTAAACAATTGTCGACGCATTCTAAATCTTCTGCGAAAAACATTGGGTGGTTGGTTTGGGTACGGAGAGAAATAGTCGTTCCATAGAAGTTCAGCCCCTGACTCACGATCTCTTGGTATTCTGATACGAGTTTGAGGCCATTTTGAATTTGTAACAAGGACTCCCAAACTAACGGCCATGTTATTTTGCATAATTGCTATTGCATCATCATCCGAGGAATAAAAACTACTATTAGAAGAAGAAGAAGAAGAAACAGAAGAGCAATAATGAGCGGTTTTCTCATAGTGTTCCATTACTATATGAAGCAGAAGAGATGTATTGTTATTCATATATTGAGTGATCAGGTCTTTAATTTATAACCCATTTTCAAGAGCATTAAAAAAACCAAAAATAGATATTTTTTTGGGTTCACGCAAAAGTGTTTTCCAAAAAAGATAAAGTGTTTGTCAGGGACCTGATATGACATACATATATGATATGACTATACTATATATGATATGACTATACTATATAAGATAAGAAAAGATAACTCCAAAGACAGGTCATCTAAATAGTCATAACAAATTAACCCTTCATATTATCATTATCCGAAGTGGACGATCTTGGTGCCACAAAAGGCATGTGCGTTCTCGGATTGGTATTGACTGAGGACATTGTTGAAGCTGATCCTTGATTCATACCACTCCAAACTTGTGATGGCAGGGTTTGGGAAAAGGAACCGTATCCAAGGAGAGGTTGGACAGTGTGCGGCATACGGAAAAGAGATAGTTGTTGCTGCAAATCAACGTTCGCATTATTTAGCCTTTGTATTTCTGCTTCTTTCGACATAATAACGTCCATCCTCTCCTTCGTTTGTTTTAATGTAAATTCGCGAAATTGTTGATTAAAATCAGCATTTTCTTGAAATAATGTGTAAGCTTCATGCTGTCAAGAAAAAATAAAATATATAAGTACAAATATACCAACAAAAATCGAACGTACAATAAAAAGTCGAAAGTACACTTACGTGGGATAATAGATGTGGAGGAGGGATATGTACATGTTCAACAGGTTGTTCAATTGGGACCGTATACAAGTCACCGACATACCCATATGTTTGGGCTTCCCAAATAGGATGAGTCACGTAATCTTTGGAGTTGGTTACCATTGTCCAGTATTGTAAATATATCATAATCTTTAACAACTTGCACTATCTCTGTTGCATCGACCAAACCTTCTTTTTTAGGCGTTCGGCTTGAATATTGCCAATATCCCCTATAACTGTGTGTAGTCTTATAGGAACAGCGAAAGTACAATGGTTTTGCCGCCAACACCTTTCACCAAGATACATGTTGTGCTGTACAGTTAGAAAGGGAATAAGAATTTAGTAAGTATGTTATATAGAAAAAAGTATGTTATATAGTAAGTATGTTATATAGAAAAAAAGTATGTTATATAATAAAATTTACAAATTAACTCACAATGCCCATGTAAGAAAATATATATCTCGAGTCTGATAGCCGCGTAGCCGTGCATCCCATATCAGATGCAAGAACTTCTCTGTATGATTCCCATGGGCGCCATGTCACTTGTTCAGCAGTAAGCTTACTTAGTAAATCCCTACAACGGAAAATATCATTTGTATTCTTCGGTACATTCCATTTAGAAGATACGGGCCATTTTTGTTCTGTACTCGCCTCTGGGATTTCTGGTCGACATATGCCCAGGTATTCATACCCCCAAAACTACTCCATCAAAATAATTAGCCAATTTAATAACTTAGCAACAAAATAAACAATGAGAGGAAAAATAACTAGATTGAAAGAATACCTCTAATACTTGGAATGGACCACATAGTGCCTTCTGTCTCCTCCCAGATAAACGGAGTGCCGCATACAATTTCGAAAACGCAGCACCACCCCAGTCATACGTGGATACTACATCAAGATTTTCAAAAGCAGCTAACCATCCAGCATCAATATAAGTCTTTGCATTAGAAAAGAAAAAATGTCCCAAAACATACATGAAAAAGGCAATTGCTACTCTATGAGCAAGGGTGCTATCATTTTCACAGCCGCAACCAACTTGTCTTCGAAGAAATATGACCTTAAATATTTAATTGTAATTGAATTTGAAACCCACGACGGTGCTTTTGGACAGAGCGTGACATCTTGGATATCCGGAAAGATATGCTCACGAACATGTTCAAATTGGTACTTCCCCGAATCATAAGGAACATCAGGCCCATCACCGATACTCAGTCCAGTCAACATGAGCCAATCTAGGGGGTGAATCCCATCTCACCAAATGGGAAGTGAAAAGTGTTTGTTGTATCCCAAAACCGCTCAGCAATATAATCAACCATTGAATGGTTGGTTTCGCTACATTGTATGTCCAGTAAATTTTGCCATCCCGCTTTTTCAATAATATATTTAGCTCTAGGACAGTGTTGTGAAATAGTTTGATAGTGATGAATTACCGATGCCAAAGATCCACGATGTTGATACTTCAATTTGTGCTCCCCTGTAAATGTGATGTCCGTAGTAGCGTGCGGTTTATCATCTTGCAGTATAGGAAACCTCCCTAACCGGGGAATATCAACCTCCTTAATTGTACCAGTAGCGATTAAGTTATAATCCTCTTCGGCTACAGATTTTTGTTTCTTGTTCGTCTTCATGCGACCATTGAAACGCGCTGTGAATTTGTTCAACATCTGTGCACACACAATATAGATGCAGTTACATTATTAAAAGACCAACCCTCATTAACGAATATTTTTATTAGTCCATCACCATTTATATTCCAAATACTATAAATCCTTAACACAAACCATATCAATTCCAAATTCTATAATTCCAGAAACACAAATTAAATCGTCACCGATGCATTTCGAAAATCATTACAAGATTCCACAACCCAATTTAATCACTTCAAGATTCCATAAAAATCACTAAAAAATCAATTCCATACTCACGCAATTAGCTCTTCTACATATGTAACTCCCAAAATTTACATAACTACAATTTACATAACTAAAATTAATCACCTCAAAATTCAATAAAAAACAATACAAATTCAATTATTGGTAACCATATTCACATACAACATGCAGAAAACCAATAATTAATCCAATAATTTACATAACTACAATAATTTAAAATTAATCCAATAATTTTAAAATTAATCCAATAATTTACATAACTACAATTATTGATAACCATATTCACTAAAATTAATTACCAACAGACAACATGAAGAAAAACAATAAAAGGAAGCTCTCAATTGAAATAGGTTGATTGAAACAGATGAAGGGTGAGAACTATTTCCCACATAATCTACATAACCACAGATTTTTACAATACCCAAAAATTATAAATCTATTCCACCCACAAATTAGATCTTCTATAACTATTTTAAAAAAAAATTTAACCAAATTTACATAAGCATCAAATATGGTTTTTTTCACATACATATTAATCTCTAAAAAAACATAAAACACACATACCCAATTAAATTTAACCAATTTCATATTCATATTTGTTCGTTAAAACCAAATTTTAGATAAACTAATTTTAACAAATAAAACCCTAAATAAATTATACAACAATATGGATAAAACAAAAGAGATTAAGAAAAAAAAACATACCTCTTTTGTAACCCGGGTTCATCAAGTATCTCGTTTTTTTCTTTTCTTTTACTGCTCGTTACTGTGATGTGTTGGTTTAGAAGCTGTGTTTGTGGGCGGTAGAAACAAAGAGGAGGTAGAAAAGAAAAGAAGAAGACGGAGAAGATTAGGGTAAAGGGAAAGTGAACACGTGGGCTATACGTGGTGGTTAGAGATTGTCCGGGCTTTAATGCCACACGTGCTAGATACGTGTGTTAATAGAAGTCCAACACTATACGTACGCCTGCCATGAGGCGTTGATTCCTTCATTCGCCTGAGTGAAACCAAGCGTTGATTATACGTACGCCTGAGAGAAGAGTGAGGCGTTGATTATACGTACGCCTGAATGAGGCGTTGATTATACGTTCGCCTGAAACAGGCGTTGATTATACGTACGCCTCAAAACAGGCGTTGATTATACGTTCGCCTGAAACAGGCGTTGATTATACGTACGCCTCAAAACAGGCGTTGATTATACGTTCGCCTGTTGATTATACGTACGCCTCAAAACAGGCGTTGATTATACGTACGCTTCATTCAGGCGTTGATTATACGTTCGCCACACCAGGCGTAGATTATACAAACGCCCCTTCTCCGAGCGTGAAATATATGTACGCCCCACAACAAGCGTATTCTTTACCAACGCCCCACAACCAGCGTTAACTATATCTCCGCCCGGCCCAAACGAAGATTATACCAACGCTCCACATGCAAGCGTGGATTATACATCCGCCCGACTAAATATACTCCACTGCCTTAACGTGACACTACAGACTAAACTCAAATTTGATCGTTTGTTTTGGTCTTTGATCTTTGGTTTTGATCGTACCACTGTGGACGCTCTAAAACAACTAAAAAATGGAAACTCCACGGTGTGGGACTAATAAGTTTTTCATTCATAAAAGAAAACAATAAACTATAATTTTTATTAAAACTTTTAAATCATATTTTATTAATTGTTTTCCAACAATCCCCCGCATGAATGAAAACTCAATAAAACACGAAAAAACAGATAGATCTTGGTAAATCAACACCCAATCTCACGAACCGAACTGACTGAATAGACAAACAGATCGTGCATGTTGAAGTCATACTAGCCATTCCAATGTCATCTCCCTCACACAACAGTGTGTTGACCACATGGTCATACTATGGATTGCAAAATCATATAGTATAGAGAGCTTTCATCTTTAGTTCCTCACAAGCGAGACTAAAAGTTCCTTTCACCAAAGTGAAAACATGAACTAGTGAACCCTTAGTGACCGTTAGGTCCTAAGTTCCATTAATACCAAAACCATCAAAATGAAAATCACATAAAAAGTGCAGGAAATACCATTTTAGACAGAGGTGTCCATGAGGTCTTGAACCTTTGCTTAGTGAGATATTACCGGAATTACTTGCTAGAGACAGTGAACTATGTCTTGAACTGCTAGCGTTTGATGTAATTCGCGATAACGACCACGGATGATATCTTCAAGGTTGTTGCCAAGCTCGTGCCGTTTTGTCCATTTGGCCCTCGACATATCCTATTTCTCATAATGCTCTAGAGAATCAAAGATCATATTCTCATAGGAAGCGGCCCCACTTCCTCATTCATATAGATGAGTTTCCATAAAGAGTGTTACTGCTACACCCCACTTCAATCTTAAATTGAAACTATAGAACTCATTAAGAATTCTTAAAAGTCATCCTTCACATGCAGTCGCACTATCACGTCTACACCATAGGGAAGGGACAGAGAGTGAAATTCTCTGATAGTGTTTACCTTTACCCACCACAAATTAGTTGTCTCACTCGAAACCTTGATCTTGAGATCTCCAGTCAGCAAGGTTGAGTATCCTTCATGGAAAGTTTAATTTATGAGCTTAAGCCCCATCCCCCTTGATGCATTTTTAACTATCTATTTGTACAAACCTTTCATCAAAGGTTGTGCTATATTCTCCTTGGACTTTATCCAATCAATGGAAATAACGCCAATTGAGATTACTTATTTTTATCTTTAGCTATTATAGCTTGGCTAACACAATGTATATATATAGGTGGCACATGCCTATGCCAGAGAGGAATGTATTATAAAAGCATCTTAGGCACTCGGTCCCCTCTCGTGCTTATCTAACGCAATACTCTCAGATTCCATAATTAATTGAGCAATATATGTTTGTCTGAAAATCTTCCAAAAAAAAACCCTCTTACTAGAGTGAAAACATATCCACTCGTAAACTTAGACTCCTGATTCAATTATCCAGTTTGCATCACAAAGTCCCTCAAGGACAACAAGATACCTTTTATAAATCAAACAAAAGGTAGTAGAGTATTTAGGTACCATAATACTCTACTAAATGCATCCCAATGCTCTTGTTTCTGGACTACAAGTATATATACTTAACTTACTCACAATTAAGCAATGTATGGACTCTTACAGTTCATTAAATTCATCAGACATCCTATAACTCTTGAGTATTCAAGTTAAATACTTCATTACCCTTATTTTTCTCGAGTCTACAAGAAGAATCGTATGGATTACACGCAGGCTTACAATCAGACTGATTGTATCTCATAAGCACAAATTCAACATAATGAGAACGACTAAGACTATAATTTTTTTTGACCTCATCCCTAAGATTACATCAAAAGGGCTTAAGTCTTTCTAGTCAATGTTCTCATTCAGTGCATGTTTTTAGTGGAATTAATCACATCTATGTTTGTAACAAGTATAAGCATATCATTAACATACAAGCATACAATCACACAGGCATTCTTAACAAGTTACTTTTAAATACACTTGTAAGATTCATTAACTTAAATCCACTACACATTATCACATGATCAAATTTTCCATGTTATTGTTTATTACGTGCTTATTTGAAAACCATACAAAGATTCGTTCAATTTACAAACTTTGTCTTCATAACCTTTCACTACAAAGTCCTCAGGTTGGTCTCTGTAAATTTCTTTATCTAATTCACGGTTGTAGAAAAGCTGTCTTAACATCCATCTGATGTATTTCCAAGTTGTTTATGGCAGCAATATCAATTAGCATCTCAACAAAAGTAATTCTCGTCACAAGTGAATAAGAATCAAGGAAATCTACACCTTCTTTTAGTTTATAGGCTTTATCTACCAACTTGGCTTAATATTTTTCCACAGTTCCATCTACTAATCGTTTCCTCTTAAAGACTCATTTACATCTCATGGTCTTACTCCCTGGAGGTAAACTAGCAAGCTGCCAAGTCTGATTCCGACGGACTGAGTCCATTTCACTAAATGAAGCTTCTTACCGGAATGAGGTTTCAGTAGATATCAAGGATTCTTTACAAGTCTGGGGCTCAGACTAAGCAACGCATTTATGAAGTCGGTTTCATAAGAAGTCTCAAGTCTGATTGTTTTACTTAGGCTCAACATCAACTTCATCTTCCTTTAAAATGAGTTCTGACTATTTGAAAATAAATCTAGGGGATCAACAACACATCTCTAATGAGGTACATGTTTAGAATAAACATGTTCAAAGAACTCAGCATCCCTAGATTCCGTAATAATATTCACACCAAAGTCAGAAAAACATCAGAACACACAACCAAAAATCTATATATAGAAGTATACTCAGCATACCCTATATGAAGACACAATCAACATTTGTGGTTTCAATCTAGTTCTTTTAGGAAGAGGAATTACAATCTTAGTCAAACACCCCCACACTTTGACGCATTCATAAGGAGGTCTACCTTTCCATAAATCATATGGTGTTTCATCTGATCCTTAAAAGGGTACTCTATTCGAAGTGACAATCATTCATCTGTTTCTCAATGTCTCACAAGGGTTTGGGAAAAACCTTATACAATCAGAACGGTAGAGGTAATTTTTTTTTTTTTTTTTTTTACAATCAGTTCTTATTCTTAAATCTGTATGTCTTGGATTTCATATTGTCTGGATTTTCTCTGTAAAATGAAACTTGTTTGTATGGATTTTTATCTGGATTCTGGAATGTGGAATGTGAATGTATTGAGATTGTTACAACTGATGAGTTTACAACATTTATAGATCTATATATTCTGGATTAACTGTCACAATGGATTTCTCAAGCTTCTAATTATTTTGTTTTTTTTCTTCAAAATGGGATAACCAAAATGCGGCTTGATTTTAGGTAATGACAATTGAGTATTTGATAGTGATTATCTAGAAATTACAAATTTTGTATTTGTATGTTTGAACATGATTCGCTACATATATATACACTAAATTTGAATCTTGGTTTACTTTTTTAGAAATCACAACGGCGAATCAATATGGATGTAGGAGAGGATAGGATTAGTAAACTGCCTGATCCTTTAGTTCATCATATACAAATTCAATTATTGGTAACCATATTCACATACAACATGCAGAAAACCAATAATTAATCCAATAATTTACATAACTACAATAATTTAAAATTAATCCAATAATTTTAAAATTAATCCAATAATTTACATAACTACAATTATTGATAACCATATTCACTAAAATTAATTACCAACAGACAACATGAAGAAAAACAATAAAAGGAAGCTCTCAATTGAAATAGGTTGATTGAAACAGATGAAGGGTGAGAACTATTTCCCACATAATCTACATAACCACAGATTTTTACAATACCCAAAAATTATAAATCTATTCCACCCACAAATTAGATCTTCTATAACTATTTTAAAAAAAAAATTAACCAAATTTACATAAGCATCAAATATGGTTTTTTTCACATACATATTAATCTCTAAAAAAACATAAAACACACATACCCAATTAAATTTAACCAATTTCATATTCATATTTGTTCGTTAAAACCAAATTTTAGATAAACTAATTTTAACAAATAAAACCCTAAATAAATTATACAACAATATGGATAAAACAAAAGAGATTAAGAAAAAAAAACATACCTCTTTTCTAATCCGGGTTCATCAAGTATCTCGTTTTTTTCTTTTCTTTTACTGCTCGTTACTGTGATGTGTTGGTTTAGAAGCTGTGTTTGTGGGCGGTAGAAACAAAGAGGAGGTAGAAAAGAAAAGAAGAAGACGGAGAAGATTATGGTAAAGGGAAAGTGAACACGTGGGCTATACGTGGTGGTTAGAGATTGTCCGGGCTTTAATGCCACACGTGCTAGATACGTGTGTTAATAGAAGTCCAACACTATACGTACGCCTGCCATGAGGCGTTGATTCCTTCATTCGCCTGAGTGAAACCAAACGTTGATTATACGTACGCCTGAGAGAAGAGTGAGGCGTTGATTATACGTACCCCTGAATGAGGCGTTGATAATACGTTCGCCTGAAACAGGCATTGATTATACGTACGCCTCAAAACAGGCGTTGATTATACGTTCGCCTGAAACAGGCGTTGATTATACGTACGCCTCAAAACAGGCGTTGATTATACGTTCGCCTGAAACAGGCGTTGATTATACGTACGCCTCAAAACAGACGTTGATTATACGTACGCTTCATTCAGGCGTTGATTATACGTTCGCCACACCAGGCGTAGATTATACAAACGCCCCTTCTCCGAGCGTGAAATATATGTACGCCCCACAACAAGCGTATTCTTTACCAACGCCCCACAACCAGCGTTAACTATATCTCCGCCCGGCCCAAACGAAGATTATACCAACGCTCCACATGCAAGCGTGGATTATACATCCGCCCGACTAAATATACTCCACTTCCTTAACGTGACACTACAGACTAAACACAAATTTGATCGTTTGTTTTGGTCTTTGATCTTTGGTTTTGATCGTACCACTGTGGACGCTCTAAAACAACTAAAAAATGGAAACTCCACGGTGTGGGACTAATAAGTTTTTCATTCATAAAAGAAAACAATAAACTATAATTTTTATTAAAACTTTTAAAATCATATTTTATTAATTGTTTTCCAACAATCCCCCGCATGAATGAAAACTCAATAAAACACGAAAAAACAGATAGATCTTGGTAAATCAACAACCCAATCTCACGAACCGAACTGACTGAATAGACAAACAGATCGTGCATGTTGAAGTCATACTAGCCATTCCAATGTCATCTCCCTCACACAACAGTGTGTTGACCACATGGTCATACTATGGATTGCAAAAATCATATAGTATAGAGAGCTTTCATCTTTAGTTCCTCACAAGCGAGACTAAAAGTTCCTTTCACCAAAGTGAAAAAGCATGAACTAGTGAACCCTTAGTGACCGTTAGGTCCTAAGTTCCATTAATACCAAAACCATCAAAATGAAAATCACATAAAAAGTGCAGGAAATACCATTTTAGACAGAGGTGTCCATGAGGTCTTGAACCTTTGCTTAGTGAGATATTACCGGAATTACTTGCTAGAGACAGTGAACTATGTCTTGAACTGCTAGCGTTTGATGTAATTCGCGATAACGACCACGGATGATATCTTCAAGGTTGTTGCCAAGCTCGTGCCGTTTTGTCCAATTTGGCCCTCGACATATCCTATTTCTCATAATGCTCTAGAGAATCAAAGATCATATTCTCATAGGAAGCGGACCCACTTCCTCATTCATATAGATGAGTTTCCATAAAGAGTGTTACTGCTACACCCCACTTCAATCTTAAATTGAAACTATAGAACTCATTAAGAATTCTTAAAAGTCATCCTTCACATGCAGTCGCACTATCACGTCTACACCATAGGGAAGGGACAGAGAGTGAAATTCTCTGATAGTGTTTACCTTTACCCACCACAAATTAGTTGTCTCACTCGAAACCTTGATCTTGAGATCTCCAGTCAGCAAGGTTGAGTATCCTTCATGGAAAGTTTAATTTATGAGCTTAAGCCCCATCCCCCTTGATGCATTTTTAACTATCTATTTGTACAAACCTTTCATCAAAGGTTGTGCTATATTCTCCTTGGACTTTATCCAATCAATGGAAATAACGCCAATTGAGATTACTTATTTTTATCTTTAGCTATTATAGCTTGGCTAACACAATGTATATATATAGGTGGCACATGCCTATGCCAGAGAGGAATGTATTATAAAAAGCATCTTAGGCACTCGGTCCCCTCTCGTGCTTTATCTAACGCAATACTCTCAGATTCCATAATTAATTGAGCAATATATGTTTGTCTGAAAATCTTCCAAAAAAAAAACCCTCTTACTAGAGTGAAAACATATCCACTCGTAAACTTAGACTCCTCTGATTCAATTATCCAGTTTGCATCACAAAGTCCCTCAAGGACAACAAGATACCTTTTATAAATCAAACAAAAGGTAGTAGAGTATTTTAGGTACCATAATACTCTACTAAATGCATCCCAATGCTCTTGTTCTGGACTACAAGTATATATACTTAACTTACTCACAATATAAGCAATGTATGGACTCTTACAGTTCATTAAATTCATCAGACATCCTATAACTCTTGAGTATTCAAGTTAAGATACTTCATTACCCTTATTTTTCTCGAGTCTACAAGAAGAATCGTATGGATTACACGCAGGCTTACAATCAGACTGATTGTATCTCATAAGCACAAATTCAACATAATGAGAACGACTAAGACTATAATTTTTTGACCTCATCCCTAAGATTACATCAAAAGGGCTTAAGTCTTTCTAGTCAATGTTCTCATTCAGTGCATGTTTTTAGTGGAATTAATCACATCTATGTTTGTAACAAGTATAAGCATATCATTAACATACAAGCATACAATCACACAGGCATTCTTAACAAGTTACTTTTAAATACACTTGTAAGATTCATTAACTTAAATCCACTACACATTATCACATGATCAAATTTTCCATGTTATTGTTTATTACGTGCTTATTTGAAAACCATACAAAGATTCGTTCAATTTACAAACTTTGTCTTCATAACCTTTCACTACAAAGTCCTCAGGTTGGTCTCTGTAAATTTCTTTATCTAATTCACGGTTGTAGAAAAGCTGTCTTAACATCCATCTGATGTATTTCCAAGTTGTTTATGGCAGCAATATCAATTAGCATCTCAACAAAAGTAATTCTCGTCACAAGTGAATAAGAATCAAGGAAATCTACACCTTCTTTTAGTTTATAGGCTTTATCTACCAACTTGGCTTAATATTTTTCCACAGTTCCATCTACTAATCGTTTCCTCTTAAAGACTCATTTACATCTCATGGTCTTACTCCCTGGAGGTAAACTAGCAAGCTGCCAAGTCTGATTCCGACGGACTGAGTCCATTTCACTAAATGAAGCTTCTTACCGGAATGAGGTTTCAGTAGATATCAAGGATTCTTTACAAGTCTGGGGCTCAGACTAAGCAACGCATTTATGAAGTCGGTTTCATAAGAAGTCTCAAGTCTGATTGTTTTACTTAGGCTCAACATCAACTTCATCTTCCTTTAAAATGAGTTCTGACTATTTGAAAATAAATCTAGGGGATCAACAACACATCTCTAATGAGGTACAATAATTTTAAAATTAATCCAATAATTTACATAACTACAATTATTGATAACCATATTCACTAAAATTAATTACCAACAGACAACATGAAGAAAAACAATAAAAGGAAGCTCTCAATTGAAATAGGTTGATTGAAACAGATGAAGGGTGAGAACTATTTCCCACATAATCTACATAACCACAGATTTTTACAATACCCAAAAATTATAAATCTATTCCACCCACAAATTAGATCTTCTATAACTATTTTAAAAAAAAAATTAACCAAATTTACATAAGCATCAAATATGGTTTTTTTCACATACATATTAATCTCTAAAAAAACATAAAACACACATACCCAATTAAATTTAACCAATTTCATATTCATATTTGTTCGTTAAAACCAAATTTTAGATAAACTAATTTTAACAAATAAAACCCTAAATAAATTATACAACAATATGGATAAAACAAAAGAGATTAAGAAAAAAAAACATACCTCTTTTCTAATCCGGGTTCATCAAGTATCTCGTTTTTTTCTTTTCTTTTACTGCTCGTTACTGTGATGTGTTGGTTTAGAAGCTGTGTTTGTGGGCGGTAGAAACAAAGAGGAGGTAGAAAAGAAAAGAAGAAGACGGAGAAGATTAGGGTAAAGGGAAAGTGAACACGTGGGCTATACGTGGTGGTTAGAGATTGTCTGGGCTTTAATGCCACACGTGCTCGATACGTGTGTTAATAGAAGTCCAACACTATACGTACGCCTTCCATGAGGCGTTGATTCCTTCATTCGCCTGAGTGAAACCAAGCGCTGATTATACGTACGCCTGAGAAGAGTGAGGCGTTGATTATACGTACGCCTGAATGAGGCGTTGATTATACGTTCTCCTGAAACAGGCGTTGATTATACGTACGCCTCAAAACAGGCGTTGATTATACGTTCGCCTGAAACAGGCGTTGATTATACGTACGCCTCAAAACAGGCGTTGATTATACGTTCGCCTGAAACAGGCGTTGATTATACGTACGCCTCAAAACAGACGTTGATTATACGTACGCTTCATTCAGGCGTTGATTATACGTTCGCCACACCAGGCGTAGATTATACAAACGCCCCTTCTCCGAGCGTGAAATATATGTACGCCCCACAACAAGCGTATTCTTTACCAACGCCCCACAACCAGCGTTAACTATATCTCCGCCCGGCCCAAACGAAGATTATACCAACGCTCCACATGCAAGCGTGGATTATACATCCGCCCGACTAAATATACTCCACTTCCTTAACGTGACACTACAGACTAAACACAAATTTGATCGTTTGTTTTGGTCTTTGATCTTTGGTTTTGATCGTACCACTGTGGACGCTCTAAAACAACTAAAAAATGGAAACTCCACGGTGTGGGACTAATAAGTTTTTCATTCATAAAAGAAAACAATAAACTATAATTTTTATTAAAACTTTTAAAATCATATTTTATTAATTGTTTTCCAACAATCCCCCGCATGAATGAAAACTCAATAAAACACGAAAAAACAGATAGATCTTGGTAAATCAACAACCCAATCTCACGAACCGAACTGACTGAATAGACAAACAGATCGTGCATGTTGAAGTCATACTAGCCATTCCAATGTCATCTCCCTCACACAACAGTGTGTTGACCACATGGTCATACTATGGATTGCAAAAATCATATAGTATAGAGAGCTTTCATCTTTAGTTCCTCACAAGCGAGACTAAAAGTTCCTTTCACCAAAGTGAAAAAGCATGAACTAGTGAACCCTTAGTGACCGTTAGGTCCTAAGTTCCATTAATACCAAAACCATCAAAATGAAAATCACATAAAAAGTGCAGGAAATACCATTTTAGACAGAGGTGTCCATGAGGTCTTGAACCTTTGCTTAGTGAGATATTACCGGAATTACTTGCTAGAGACAGTGAACTATGTCTTGAACTGCTAGCGTTTGATGTAATTCGCGATAACGACCACGGATGATATCTTCAAGGTTGTTGCCAAGCTCGTGCCGTTTTGTCCAATTTGGCCCTCGACATATCCTATTTCTCATAATGCTCTAGAGAATCAAAGATCATATTCTCATAGGAAGCGGACCCACTTCCTCATTCATATAGATGAGTTTCCATAAAGAGTGTTACTGCTACACCCCACTTCAATCTTAAATTGAAACTATAGAACTCATTAAGAATTCTTAAAAGTCATCCTTCACATGCAGTCGCACTATCACGTCTACACCATAGGGAAGGGACAGAGAGTGAAATTCTCTGATAGTGTTTACCTTTACCCACCACAAATTAGTTGTCTCACTCGAAACCTTGATCTTGAGATCTCCAGTCAGCAAGGTTGAGTATCCTTCATGGAAAGTTTAATTTATGAGCTTAAGCCCCATCCCCCTTGATGCATTTTTAACTATCTATTTGTACAAACCTTTCATCAAAGGTTGTGCTATATTCTCCTTGGACTTTATCCAATCAATGGAAATAACGCCAATTGAGATTACTTATTTTTATCTTTAGCTATTATAGCTTGGCTAACACAATGTATATATATAGGTGGCACATGCCTATGCCAGAGAGGAATGTATTATAAAAAGCATCTTAGGCACTCGGTCCCCTCTCGTGCTTTATCTAACGCAATACTCTCAGATTCCATAATTAATTGAGCAATATATGTTTGTCTGAAAATCTTCCAAAAAAAAAACCCTCTTACTAGAGTGAAAACATATCCACTCGTAAACTTAGACTCCTCTGATTCAATTATCCAGTTTGCATCACAAAGTCCCTCAAGGACAACAAGATACCTTTTATAAATCAAACAAAAGGTAGTAGAGTATTTTAGGTACCATAATACTCTACTAAATGCATCCCAATGCTCTTGTTCTGGACTACAAGTATATATACTTAACTTACTCACAATATAAGCAATGTATGGACTCTTACAGTTCATTAAATTCATCAGACATCCTATAACTCTTGAGTATTCAAGTTAAGATACTTCATTACCCTTATTTTTCTCGAGTCTACAAGAAGAATCGTATGGATTACACGCAGGCTTACAATCAGACTGATTGTATCTCATAAGCACAAATTCAACATAATGAGAACGACTAAGACTATAATTTTTTGACCTCATCCCTAAGATTACATCAAAAGGGCTTAAGTCTTTCTAGTCAATGTTCTCATTCAGTGCATGTTTTTAGTGGAATTAATCACATCTATGTTTGTAACAAGTATAAGCATATCATTAACATACAAGCATACAATCACACAGGCATTCTTAACAAGTTACTTTTAAATACACTTGTAAGATTCATTAACTTAAATCCACTACACATTATCACATGATCAAATTTTCCATGTTATTGTTTATTACGTGCTTATTTGAAAACCATACAAAGATTCGTTCAATTTACAAACTTTGTCTTCATAACCTTTCACTACAAAGTCCTCAGGTTGGTCTCTGTAAATTTCTTTATCTAATTCACGGTTGTAGAAAAGCTGTCTTAACATCCATCTGATGTATTTCCAAGTTGTTTATGGCAGCAATATCAATTAGCATCTCAACAAAAGTAATTCTCGTCACAAGTGAATAAGAATCAAGGAAATCTACACCTTCTTTTAGTTTATAGGCTTTATCTACCAACTTGGCTTAATATTTTTCCACAGTTCCATCTACTAATCGTTTCCTCTTAAAGACTCATTTACATCTCATGGTCTTACTCCCTGGAGGTAAACTAGCAAGCTGCCAAGTCTGATTCCGACGGACTGAGTCCATTTCACTAAATGAAGCTTCTTACCGGAATGAGGTTTCAGTAGATATCAAGGATTCTTTACAAGTCTGGGGCTCAGACTAAGCAACGCATTTATGAAGTCGGTTTCATAAGAAGTCTCAAGTCTGATTGTTTTACTTAGGCTCAACATCAACTTCATCTTCCTTTAAAATGAGTTCTGACTATTTGAAAATAAATCTAGGGGATCAACAACACATCTCTAATGAGGTACCTCTAAAAAAACATAAAACACACATACCCAATTAAATTTAACCAATTTCATATTCATATTTGTTCGTTAAAACCAAATTTTAGATAAACTAATTTTAACAAATAAAACCCTAAATAAATTATACAACAATATGGATAAAACAAAAGAGATTAAGAAAAAAAAACATACCTCTTTTCTAATCCGGGTTCATCAAGTATCTCGTTTTTTTCTTTTCTTTTACTGCTCGTTACTGTGATGTGTTGGTTTAGAAGCTGTGTTTGTGGGCGGTAGAAACAAAGAGGAGGTAGAAAAGAAAAGAAGAAGACGGAGAAGATTATGGTAAAGGGAAAGTGAACACGTGGGCTATACGTGGTGGTTAGAGATTGTCCGGGCTTTAATGCCACACGTGCTAGATACGTGTGTTAATAGAAGTCCAACACTATACGTACGCCTGCCATGAGGCGTTGATTCCTTCATTCGCCTGAGTGAAACCAAACGTTGATTATACGTACGCCTGAGAGAAGAGTGAGGCGTTGATTATACGTACCCCTGAATGAGGCGTTGATAATACGTTCGCCTGAAACAGGCATTGATTATACGTACGCCTCAAAACAGGCGTTGATTATACGTTCGCCTGAAACAGGCGTTGATTATACGTACGCCTCAAAACAGGCGTTGATTATACGTTCGCCTGAAACAGGCGTTGATTATACGTACGCCTCAAAACAGACGTTGATTATACGTACGCTTCATTCAGGCGTTGATTATACGTTCGCCACACCAGGCGTAGATTATACAAACGCCCCTTCTCCGAGCGTGAAATATATGTACGCCCCACAACAAGCGTATTCTTTACCAACGCCCCACAACCAGCGTTAACTATATCTCCGCCCGGCCCAAACGAAGATTATACCAACGCTCCACATGCAAGCGTGGATTATACATCCGCCCGACTAAATATACTCCACTTCCTTAACGTGACACTACAGACTAAACACAAATTTGATCGTTTGTTTTGGTCTTTGATCTTTGGTTTTGATCGTACCACTGTGGACGCTCTAAAACAACTAAAAAATGGAAACTCCACGGTGTGGGACTAATAAGTTTTTCATTCATAAAAGAAAACAATAAACTATAATTTTTATTAAAACTTTTAAAATCATATTTTATTAATTGTTTTCCAACAATCCCCCGCATGAATGAAAACTCAATAAAACACGAAAAAACAGATAGATCTTGGTAAATCAACAACCCAATCTCACGAACCGAACTGACTGAATAGACAAACAGATCGTGCATGTTGAAGTCATACTAGCCATTCCAATGTCATCTCCCTCACACAACAGTGTGTTGACCACATGGTCATACTATGGATTGCAAAAATCATATAGTATAGAGAGCTTTCATCTTTAGTTCCTCACAAGCGAGACTAAAAGTTCCTTTCACCAAAGTGAAAAAGCATGAACTAGTGAACCCTTAGTGACCGTTAGGTCCTAAGTTCCATTAATACCAAAACCATCAAAATGAAAATCACATAAAAAGTGCAGGAAATACCATTTTAGACAGAGGTGTCCATGAGGTCTTGAACCTTTGCTTAGTGAGATATTACCGGAATTACTTGCTAGAGACAGTGAACTATGTCTTGAACTGCTAGCGTTTGATGTAATTCGCGATAACGACCACGGATGATATCTTCAAGGTTGTTGCCAAGCTCGTGCCGTTTTGTCCAATTTGGCCCTCGACATATCCTATTTCTCATAATGCTCTAGAGAATCAAAGATCATATTCTCATAGGAAGCGGCCCCACTTCCTCATTCATATAGATGAGTTTCCATAAAGAGTGTTACTGCTACACCCCACTTCAATCTTAAATTGAAACTATAGAACTCATTAAGAATTCTTAAAAGTCATCCTTCACATGCAGTCGCACTATCACGTCTACACCATAGGGAAGGGACAGAGAGTGAAATTCTCTGATAGTGTTTACCTTTACCCACCACAAATTAGTTGTCTCACTCGAAACCTTGATCTTGAGATCTCCAGTCAGCAAGGTTGAGTATCCTTCATGGAAAGTTTAATTTATGAGCTTAAGCCCCATCCCCCTTGATGCATTTTTAACTATCTATTTGTACAAACCTTTCATCAAAGGTTGTGCTATATTCTCCTTGGACTTTATCCAATCAATGGAAATAACGCCAATTGAGATTACTTATTTTTATCTTTAGCTATTATAGCTTGGCTAACACAATGTATATATATAGGTGGCACATGCCTATGCCAGAGAGGAATGTATTATAAAAAGCATCTTAGGCACTCGGTCCCCTCTCGTGCTTTATCTAACGCAATACTCTCAGATTCCATAATTAATTGAGCAATATATGTTTGTCTGAAAATCTTCCAAAAAAAAAACCCTCTTACTAGAGTGAAAACATATCCACTCGTAAACTTAGACTCCTCTGATTCAATTATCCAGTTTGCATCACAAAGTCCCTCAAGGACAACAAGATACCTTTTATAAATCAAACAAAAGGTAGTAGAGTATTTTAGGTACCATAATACTCTACTAAATGCATCCCAATGCTCTTGTTCTGGACTACAAGTATATATACTTAACTTACTCACAATATAAGCAATGTATGGACTCTTACAGTTCATTAAATTCATCAGACATCCTATAACTCTTGAGTATTCAAGTTAAGATACTTCATTACCCTTATTTTTCTCGAGTCTACAAGAAGAATCGTATGGATTACACGCAGGCTTACAATCAGACTGATTGTATCTCATAAGCACAAATTCAACATAATGAGAACGACTAAGACTATAATTTTTTGACCTCATCCCTAAGATTACATCAAAAGGGCTTAAGTCTTTCTAGTCAATGTTCTCATTCAGTGCATGTTTTTAGTGGAATTAATCACATCTATGTTTGTAACAAGTATAAGCATATCATTAACATACAAGCATACAATCACACAGGCATTCTTAACAAGTTACTTTTAAATACACTTGTAAGATTCATTAACTTAAATCCACTACACATTATCACATGATCAAATTTTCCATGTTATTGTTTATTACGTGCTTATTTGAAAACCATACAAAGATTCGTTCAATTTACAAACTTTGTCTTCATAACCTTTCACTACAAAGTCCTCAGGTTGGTCTCTGTAAATTTCTTTATCTAATTCACGGTTGTAGAAAAGCTGTCTTAACATCCATCTGATGTATTTCCAAGTTGTTTATGGCAGCAATATCAATTAGCATCTCAACAAAAGTAATTCTCGTCACAAGTGAATAAGAATCAAGGAAATCTACACCTTCTTTTAGTTTATAGGCTTTATCTACCAACTTGGCTTAATATTTTTCCACAGTTCCATCTACTAATCGTTTCCTCTTAAAGACTCATTTACATCTCATGGTCTTACTCCCTGGAGGTAAACTAGCAAGCTGCCAAGTCTGATTCCGACGGACTGAGTCCATTTCACTAAATGAAGCTTCTTACCGGAATGAGGTTTCAGTAGATATCAAGGATTCTTTACAAGTCTGGGGCTCAGACTAAGCAACGCATTTATGAAGTCGGTTTCATAAGAAGTCTCAAGTCTGATTGTTTTACTTAGGCTCAACATCAACTTCATCTTCCTTTAAAATGAGTTCTGACTATTTGAAAATAAATCTAGGGGATCAACAACACATCTCTAATGAGGTACAGGTTTAGAATAAACATGTTCAAAGAACTCAGCATCCCTAGATTCCGTAATAATATTCACACCAAAGTCAGAAAAACATCAGAACACACAACCAAAAATCTATATATAGAAGTATACTCAGCATACCCTATATGAAGACACAATCAACATTTGTGGTTTCAATCTAGTTCTTTTAGGAAGAGGAATTACAATCTTAGTCAAACACCCCCACACTTTGACGCATTCATAAGGAGGTCTACCTTTCCATAAATCATATGGTGTTTCATCTGATCCTTAAAAGGGTACTCTATTCGAAGTGACAATCATTCATCTGTTTTCTCAATGTCTCACAAGGGTTTGGGAAAAACCTTATACAATCAGAACGGTAGAGGTATAATTTTTTTTTTTTTTTTTTTTTACAATCAGTTCTTATTCTTAAATCTGTATGTCTGGATTTCATATTGTCTGGATTTTCTCTGTAAAATGAAACTTGTTTGTATGGATTTTTATCTGGATTCTTGGAATGTGAGTAATGTATTGAGATTGTTACAACTGATGAGTTTACAACATTTATAGATCTATATATTCTGGATTAACTGTCACAATGGATTTCTCAAGCTTCTAATTATTTTGTTTTTTTTCTTCAAAATGGGATAACCAAAATGCGGCTTGATTTTAGGTAATGACAATTGAGTATTTGATAGTGATTATCTAGAAATTAAACAATTTTGTATTTGTATGTTTGAACATGATTCGCTACATATATATACACTAAATTTGAATCTTGGTTTACTTTTTTAGAAATCACAACGGCGAATCAATATGGATGTAGGAGAGGATAGGATTAGTAAACTGCCTGATCCTTTAGTTCATCATATACAAATTCAATTATTGGTAACCATATTCACATACAACATGCAGAAAACCAATAATTAATCCAATAATTTACATAACTACAATAATTTAAAATTAATCCAATAATTTTAAAATTAATCCAATAATTTACATAACTACAATTATTGATAACCATATTCACTAAATTAATTACCAACAGACAACATGAAGAAAAACAATAAAAGGAAGCTCTCAATTGAAATAGGTTGATTGAAACAGATGAAGGGTGAGAACTATTTCCCACATAATCTACATAACCACAGATTTTTACAATACCCAAAAATTATAAATCTATTCCACCCACAAATTAGATCTTCTATAACTATTTTAAAAAAAAAATTAACCAAATTTACATAAGCATCAAATATGGTTTTTTTCACATACATATTAATCTCTAAAAAAACATAAAACACACATACCCAATTAAATTTAACCAATTTCATATTCATATTTGTTCGTTAAAACCAAATTTTAGATAAACTAATTTTAACAAATAAAACCCTAAATAAATTATACAACAATATGGATAAAACAAAAGAGATTAAGAAAAAAAAACATACCTCTTTTCTAATCCGGGTTCATCAAGTATCTCGTTTTTTTCTTTTCTTTTACTGCTCGTTACTGTGATGTGTTGGTTTAGAAGCTGTGTTTGTGGGCGGTAGAAACAAAGAGGAGGTAGAAAAGAAAAGAAGAAGACGGAGAAGATTATGGTAAAGGGAAAGTGAACACGTGGGCTATACGTGGTGGTTAGAGATTGTCCGGGCTTTAATGCCACACGTGCTAGATACGTGTGTTAATAGAAGTCCAACACTATACGTACGCCTGCCATGAGGCGTTGATTCCTTCATTCGCCTGAGTGAAACCAAACGTTGATTATACGTACGCCTGAGAGAAGAGTGAGGCGTTGATTATACGTACCCCTGAATGAGGCGTTGATAATACGTTCGCCTGAAACAGGCATTGATTATACGTACGCCTCAAAACAGGCGTTGATTATACGTTCGCCTGAAACAGGCGTTGATTATACGTACGCCTCAAAACAGGCGTTGATTATACGTTCGCTGAAACAGGCGTTGATTATACGTACGCCTCAAAACAGACGTTGATTATACGTACGCTTCATTCAGGCGTTGATTATACGTTCGCCACACCAGGCGTAGATTATACAAACGCCCTTCTCCGAGCGTGAAATATATGTACGCCCCACAACAGCGTATTCTTTACCAACCCCCCAACACAACCCAAACCAGCGTTTATATCTCCCCGCCCGCCCAAACGAAGATTATACCAACGCTCCACATGCAAGCGTGGATTATACATCCGCCCGACTAAATATACTCCACTTCCTTAACGTGACACTACAGACTAAACTCAAATTTGATCGTTTGTTTTGGTCTTTGATCTTTGGTTTTGATCGTACCACTGTGGACGCTCTAAAACAACTAAAAAATGGAAACTCCACGGTGTGGGACTAATAAGTTTTTCATTCATAAAAGAAAACAATAAACTATATTTTTATTAAAACTTTTAAAATCATATTTTATTAATTGTTTTTCCAACAATCCCCCGCATGAATGAAACTCAATAAAACACGAAAAAACAGATAGATCTTGGTAAATCAACAACCCAATCTCACGAACCGAACTGACTGAATAGACAACAGATCGTCATGTTGAAGTCATACTAGCCATTCCATGTCATCTCCCTCACACAACAGTGTGTTGACCACATGGTCATACTATGGATTGCAAAAAATCATATAGTATAGAGAGCTTTCATCTTTAGTTCCTCACAAGCGAGACTAAAAGTTCCTTTCATACCAAGTGAAAAAGCATGAACTAGTGAACCCTTAGTGACCGTTAGGTCCTAAGTTCCATAATACCAAAACCATCAAAATGAAAATCACATAAAAAGTGCAGGAAATACCATTTTAGACAGAGGTGTCCATGAGGTCTTGAACCTTTGCTTAGTGAGATATTACCGGAATTACTTGCTAGAGACAGTGAACTATGTCTTGAACTGCTAGCGTTGATGTAATTCGCGATAACGACCACGGATGATATCTTCAAGGTTGTTGCCAAGCTCGTGCGTTTTGGTTCCAATTTGGCCCTCGACATATCCTATTTCTCATAATGCTCTAGAGAATCAAGATCATATTCTCATAGGAAGCGGCCCCACTTCCTCATTCATATAGATGAGTTTCCATAAAGAGTGTTACTGCTACAAACCCCACTTCAATCTTAAATTGAAACTATAGAACTCATTAAGAATTCTTAAAAGTTCATCCTTCACATGCAGTCGCACTATCACGTCTACACCATAGGGAAGGGACAGAGAGTGAAATTCTCTGATAGTGTTTACCTTTACCCCCACAAATTAGTTGTCTCACTCGAAACCTTGATCTTGAGATCTCCAGTCAGCAAGGTTGAGTATCCTTCATGGAAAGTTTAATTTATTAGCTTAAGCCCCATCCCCCTTGATGCATTTTTAACTATCTATTTGTACAAACCTTTCATCAAAGGTTGTGCTATATTCTCCTTGGACTTTATCCAATCAATGGAAATAACGCCAATTAGATTACTTATTTTATCTTTAGCTATTATAGCTTGGCTAACACAATGTAATATATATAGGTGGCACATGCCTATGCCAGAGAGGAATGTATTATAAAAAGCATCTTAGGCACTCGTCCCCTCTCGTTGCTTTTCTCAACGCAATACTCTCAGATTCCATAATTAATTGAGCAATATGTTTGTCTGAAAATCTTCCAAAAAAAAACCCTCTTACTAGAGTGAAACATATCCACTCGTAAACTTAGACTCCCGCTTTTCATTATCCAGTTTTGCCATCACAAAGTCCCTCAAGGACAACAAGATACCTTTTATAAATCAAACAAAAGGGTAGTAGAGTATTTTAGGTACCATAATACTCTACTAATGCATCCCAATGCTCTTGTTCTGACTACAAGTATATTACTTAACTTACTCACAATATAAGCAATGTATGGACTCTTACAGTTCATAAATTCATCAGACATCCTATAACTCTTGAGTATTCAAGTTAAGATACTTCATTACCCTTATTTTTCTCGAGTCTACAAGAAGAATCGTATGGATTACACGCAGGCTTACAATCAGCGATGTATCTCATAAGCACAATTCAAACATAATGAGAACGACTAAGACTATAATTTTTTGACCTCATCCCTAAGATTACATCAAAAGGGCTTAAGTCTTTCTATTCAATGTTCTCATTCAGTGCATGTTTTTAGTGGAATTAATCACATCTATGTTTGTAACAAGTATAAGCATATCATCAACATACAAGCATACAATCACACAGGCATCCTTAACAAGTTACTTGTAAATACACTTGTAGATTCATTAACTTAAATCCACTACACATTATCACATGATCAAATTTTCCATGTCATGTTTACGTGCTTATTTGAAAACCATACAAAGATTCGTTCAATTACAAACTTTGTCTTCATAACCTTTCACTACAAAGTCCTCAGGTTGGTCTATGTAAATTTCTTTATCTAATTCACGGTTTTAGAAAAGCTGTCTTAACATCCATCTGATGTATCTTCCAAGTTGTTTATGGCAGCAATATCAATTAGCATCTCAACAAAGTAATTCTCGTCACAAGTGAATAAGAATCAAGGAAATCTACACCTTCTTTTAGTTTATAGCCTTTAGCTACCAACTTAGCTTAATATTTTTCCACAGTTCCATCTACCTATCGTTTCCTCTTAAAGACTCATTTACATCTCATGGTCTTACTCCCTGGAGGTAAACTAGCAAGCTCCAAGTCTGGTTCCGACGGACTGAGTCCATTTCACTAAATGAAGCTTCTTACCGAATGGTTTCAGTAGATATCAAGGCTTCTTTACAAGTCTGGGGCTCAGACTAAGCTAGGCATGTTATGAAGTCGGTTTCATAAGAAGTCTCAAGTCTAATTGTTTTACTTAGGCTCAACATCAACTTCATCTTCCTTTAAAATAAGTTCTGACTATTTGAAAATAAATCTAGGGGATCAACAACACATCTCTAATGAGGTACAGTTTAGAATAAACATGTTCAAAGAACTCAGCATCCCTAGATTCCGTAATAATATTCACACCAAAGTCAGAAAAATCAGAACACACAACCAAAAATCTATATAGAAGTATACTCAGCATACCCTATATGAAACACAATCAACATTTGGTTTCAATCTAGTTCTTTTAGGAAGAGGAATTACAATCTTAGTCAAACACCCCCACACTTTGACGCATTCATAAGGAGGTCTACCTTTCCATAAATCATATGGTGTTTCATCTGATCCTTAAAAGGGTACTCTATTCGAAGTGACAATCATTCATCTGTTTCTCAATGTCTCACAAGGGTTTGGGAAAAACCTTATACAATCAGAACGGTAGAGGTATAATTTTTTTTTTTTTTTTTTTTTACAATCAGTTCTTATTCTTAAATCTGTATGTCTTGGATTTCATATTGTCTGGATTTTCTCTGTAAAATGAAACTTGTTTGTATGGATTTTTATCTGGATTCTTGGAATGTGAGTAATGTATTGAGATTGTTACAACTGATGAGTTTACAACATTTATAGATCTATATATTCTGGATTAACTGTCACAATGGATTTCTCAAGCTTCTAATTATTTTGTTTTTTTTCTTCAAAATGGGATAACCAAAATGCGGCTTGATTTTAGGTAATGACAATTGAGTATTTGATAGTGATTATCTAGAAATTACAAATTTTGTATTTGTATGTTTGAACATGATTCGCTACATATATATACACTAAATTTGAATCTTGGTTTACTTTTTTAGAAATCACAACGGCGAATCAATATGGATGTAGGAGAGGATAGGATTAGTAAACTGCCTGATCCTTTAGTTCATCATATACAAATTCAATTATTGGTAACCATATTCACATACAACATGCAGAAAACCAATAATTAATCCAATAATTTACATAACTACAATAATTTAAAATTAATCCAATAATTTTAAAATTAATCCAATAATTTACATAACTACAATTATTGATAACCATATTCACTAAAATTAATTACCAACAGACAACATGAAGAAAAACAATAAAAGGAAGCTCTCAATTGAAATAGGTTGATTGAAACAGATGAAGGGTGAGAACTATTTCCCACATAATCTACATAACCACAGATTTTACAATACCCAAAAATTATAAATCTATTCCACCCACAAATTAGATCTTCTATAACTATTTTAAAAAAAAAATTAACCAAATTTACATAAGCATCAAATATGGTTTTTTTCACATACATATTAATCTCTAAAAAACATAAAACACACATACCCAATTAAATTTAACCAATTTCATATTCATATTTGTTCGTTAAAACCAAATTTTAGATAAACTAATTTTAACAAATAAAACCCTAAATAAATTATACAACAATATGGATAAAACAAAAGAGATTAAGAAAAAAAAACATACCTCTTTTCTAATCCGGGTTCATCAAGTATCTCGTTTTTTTTCTTTCTTTTACTGCTCGTTACTGTGATGTGTTGGTTTAGAAGCTGTGTTTGTGGGCGGTAGAAACAAAGAGGAGGTAGAAAAGAAAAGAAGAAGACGGAGAAGATTATGGTAAAGGGAAAGTGAACACGTGGGCTATACGTGGTGGTTAGAGATTGTCCGGGCTTTAATGCCACGTGCTAGATACGTGTGTTAATAGAAGTCCAACACTATACGTACGCCTGCCATGAGGCGTTGATTCCTTCATTCGCCTGAGTGAAACCAAACGTTGATTATACGTACGCCTGAGAGAAGAGTGAGGCGTTGATTATACGTACCCCTGAATGAGGCGTTGATAATACGTTCGCCTGAAAGGCATTGATTATACGTACGCCTCAAAACAGGCGTTGATTATACGTTCGCCTGAAACAGGCGTTGATTATACGTACGCCTCAAAACAGGCGTTGATTATACGTTCGCCTGAAACAGGCGTTGATTATACGTACGCCTCAAAACAGACGTTGATTATACGTACGCTTCATTCAGGCGTTGATTATACGTTCGCCACACCAGGCGTAGATTATACAAACGCCCCTTCTCCGAGCGTGAAATATATGTACGCCCCACAACAAGCGTATTCTTTACCAACGCCCCACAACCAGCGTTAACTATATCTCCGCCCGGCCCAAACGAAGATTATACCAACGCTCCACATGCAAGCGTGGATTATACATCCGCCCGACTAAATATACTCCACTTCCTTAACGTGACACTACAGACTAAACTCAAATTTGATCGTTTGTTTTGGTCTTTGATCTTTGGTTTTGATCGTACCACTGTGGACGCTCTAAAACAACTAAAAAATGGAAACTCCACGGTGTGGGACTAATAAGTTTTTCATTCATAAAAGAAAACAATAAACTATAATTTTTATTAAAACTTTTAAAATCATATTTTATTAATTGTTTTCCAACAATCCCCCGCATGAATGAAAACTCAATAAACACGAAAAAACAGATAGATCTTGGTAAATCAACAACCCAATCTCACGAACCGAACTGACTGAATAGACAAACAGATCGTGCATGTTGAAGTCATACTAGCCATTCCAATGTCATCTCCCTCACACAACAGTGTGTTGACCACATGGTCATACTATGGATTGCAAAAATCATATAGTATAGAGAGCTTTCATCTTTAGTTCCTCACAAGCGAGACTAAAAGTTCCTTTCACCAAAGTGAAAAAGCATGAACTAGTGAACCCTTAGTGACCGTTAGGTCCTAAGTTCCATTAATACCAAACCATCAAAATGAAAATCACATAAAAGTGCAGGAAATACCATTTTAGACAGAGGTGTCCATGAGGTCTTGAACCTTTGCTTAGTGAGATATTACCGGAATTACTTGCTAGAGACAGTGAACTATGTCTTGAACTGCTAGCGTTTGATGTAATTCGCGATAACGACCACGGATGATATCTTCAAGGTTGTTGCCAAGCTCGTGCCGTTTTGTCCAATTTGGCCCTCGACATATCCTATTTCTCATAATGCTCTAGAGAATCAAGATCATATTCTCATAGGAAGCGGCCCACTTCCTCATTCATATAGATGAGTTTCCATAAAGAGTGTTACTGCTACACCCACTTCAATCTTAAATTGAAACTATAGAACTCATTAAGAATTCTTAAAAGTCATCCTTCACATGCAGTCGCACTATCACGTCTACACCATAGGGAAGGGACAGAGAGTGAAATTCTCTGATAGTGTTTACCTTTACCCACCACAAATTAGTTGTCTCACTCGAAACCTTGATCTTGAGATCTCCAGTCAGCAAGGTTGAGTATCCTTCATGGAAAGTTTAATTTATGAGCTTAAGCCCCATCCCCCTTGATGCATTTTTAACTATCTATTTGTACAAACCTTTCATCAAAGGTTGTGCTATATTCTCCTTGGACTTTATCCAATCAATGGAAATAACGCCAATTGAGATTACTTATTTTATCTTTAGCTATTATAGCTTGGCTAACACAATGTTATATATAGGTGGCACATGCCTATGCCAGAGAGGAATGTATTATAAAAAGCATCTTAGGCACTCGGTCCCCTCTCGTGCTTTATCTAACGCAATACTCTCAGATTCCATAATTAATTGAGCAATATATGTTTGTCTGAAAATCTTCCAAAAAAAAAAACCCTCTTACTAGAGTGAAAACATATCCACTCGTAAACTTAGACTCCTCTGATTCAATTATCCAGTTTGCATCACAAAGTCCCTCAGGACAACAAGATACCTTTTAAATCAAACAAAAGGTAGTAGGTATTTTAGGTACCATAATACTCTACTAAATGCATCCCAATGCTCTTGTTCTGGACTACAAGTATATATACTTAACTTACTCACAATAAAGCAATGTATGGACTCTTACAGTTCATTAAATTCATCAGACATCCTATAACTCTTGAGTATTCAAGTTAAGATACTTCATTACCCTTATTTTTCTCGAGTCTACAAGAAGAATCGTATGGATTACACACGCAGGCTTACAATCAGACTGATTGTATCTCATAAGCACAAATTCAACATAATGAGAACGACTAAGACTATAATTTTTTGACCTCATCCCTAAGATTACATCAAAAGGGCTAAGTCTTTCTAGTCATGCTCATTCAGTGCATGTTTTTAGTGGAATTAATCACATCTATGTTTGTATCAAGTATAAGCATATCATCAACATACAAGCATACAATCACACAGGCATCCTTAACAAGTTACTTGTAAATACACTTGTAAGATTCATTAACTTAAATCCACTACACATTATCACATGATCAAATTTTCCATGTCATTGTTTACGTGCTTATTTGAAAACCATACAAAGATTCGTTCAATTTACAAACTTTGTCTTCATAACCTTTCACTACAAAGTCCTCAGGTTGGTCTATGTAAATTTCTTTATCTAATTCACGGTTTTAGAAAAGCTGTCTTAACATCCATCTGATGTATCTCCAAGTTGTTTATGGCAGCAATATCAATTAGCATCTCAACAGAAGTAATTCTCGTCACAAGTGAATAAGAATCAAGGAAATCTACACCTTCTTTTAGTTTATAGCCTTTAGCTACCAACTTAGCTTAATATTTTTCCACAGTTCCATCTACCTATCGTTTCCTCTTAAAGACTCATTTACATCCCATGGTCTTACTCCTGGAGGTAAACTAGCAAGCTCCCAAGTCTGGTTCCGACGGACTGAGTCCATTTCACTAAATGAAGCTTCTTACCAGAATGGGGTTTCAGTAGATATCAAGGCTTCTTTACAAGTCTGGGGCTCAGACTAAGCTAGGCATGTTATGAAGTCGGTTTCATAAGAAGTCTCAAGTCTAATTGTTTTACTTCTCTAAGGCTCAACATCAACTTCATCTTCCTTTAAAATAAGTTCTGACTATTTGAAAATAAATCTAGGGGATCAACAACACATCTCTAATGAGGTACAGGTTTAGAATAAACATGTTCAAAGAACTCAGCATCCCTAGATTCCGTAATAATATTCACACCAAAGTCAGAAAAAATCAGAACACACAACCAAAAATCTATATGTAGAAGTATACTCAGCATACCCTATATGAAGACACAATCAACATTTTTGGTTTCAATCTAGTTCTTTTAGGAAGAGGAATTACAATCTTAGTCAAACACCCCCACACTTTGACGCATTCATAAGAAGGTCGTCTACCTTTCCATAAATCATATGGAGTTTCATCTGATCCTTAAAAGGGTACTCTATTCAGGATATACAGTTAAGAGGACTTCCTCCCCCCCCCCCCCTCCCCCCCCTCCCCCTCCCCCCCCCCCCCCCCCCCCCCCCCCCCACAAGGCCGCAGGTAATCCCGAACTAATCAACATGGCAATTGTCATCTCCTTAAGGATATAGTTGTTATGTTCAAGGCTTCTAATTGATTTTAAACTTCAAGTTTATACATGTTAAGGCTCCTAAGGCATCATCCTTATCCCTAAGCAAGTATATGATAGACACATTTTTGTGACCGAATTGTCCTTAATTTTCAATATTGTTGGTACTCGATTTTCTACTTATTATGGTGTTTTATGTGTTTGTAGGTATTTTTGGAAAATTTGGCTCGAAAAGTTGGTATAGGCACCCGGAGGACACATGTTATTCGGACTCTCAGTTTTGGATAAGGGGCACCCCACGGATCCAACTGCTAATCACACCCCATTACTGGTTAAGGGGGCTCCATCTTCTTCCTTGATTTGAAAAGAAAAATTGGCGGGAAATTTGGTTTCAACGGTAAAGGATTTATTATCTTTAAGATAAGAATATCTTCTTGCCTTACAAACATGAAGTTTTGAAGAAAAAGGAAGTTATCTTGTATTAAACAAGAAAGATATTCTTAGAAGATTTTATCTTGGATTTTATTCTGCGAATTAAAAAAGATATGGGTTTAGTAAAGACATACATATAATAAAGAGACGGAAAAATTCTTGAAGATATTTTTAATTAAAAAGAAGAAGATTTTGGAGTTATGGAAGAATATATTTGAGTGATGTGTATTTGTGTGTATAAATAGAGAGCTAGAGAGCACATTTGGGGAGAGTTTTGAGAGAGAAAAGAAAATCACTGCTTTAATAATTTTCTCACATTTTCATCATTTGTAAACCACTTTTTGAGCCATGAATAAATATTTTAAGTGTGTTTTCACCATGCGGAGCTAGACCCCATCACTGGGACAACGGAGGAAACTGTATTTCATCTTTGGGGTAATTTAATTAATTCCTTATTTACTTTTTGCACCGATTTTAAATGATTTATGATTTCTATTAATCAATTGTTATCTTGTTTGATAGTGTATGATTAGTCTTAGGTACTTTTGATACACTATGCTTGAAATTTACAATTGATGTTTTACGAAATCTATTTTGGCAAAGAATGGAGTTAATATTTCTTGTGTTTGGAGCTATAATTTCCTAGGATTAATTTTCTGAACCACTTGAATATGAAAAACTGTGAAATCCCGAGTCCCAGTAAATTCTTCATCCCGTGACAATATTTTGTATATATTTTTCTTTTATTTTAGTTTATTAATTCTTAAAATCAATCTCATCAAGTCCGAGTGAACGACAACTCTATTTACCACTATATAAAATTCGATCAATTTTTGGCGCCGCCGACGCGGATTCGTTTATAGATTTGTTTTTAGGTTTTATACTATTTGTTCTTTTTTACGCGTTTTGGTATTTTTTTTTTGCTTTCAGATTTGGAGCTAAGCTAAAGGAAAAGAGAAAGTTCTGAAAAGAAAGGAAAAGTCCAAAAAGGAAAGAAAAGAGAAATCCAAAACGAGTGAAGAAGAAGATTTTGTAAATAATTTTTATTTTTATTTTTTTATAAACTGTAATTAAGGTTTTTATTTTTGTAATATTTTATTTTTGGACATTTTTTCTTCTTCTTCTTTTCTTTTGGACATTGAACATTGGACTTTATTTTTAAAACCCTACGGAAAGGTAGTTTTAAATAAACTGTTTGCAGAGAAGGACGTCAATTAGAATATCGCCTCGGCCACTCGAGTTCGTACATGACATAAGAGTCGTGGCCCGAGTCGACTTCAACGGTTCATCCCCCGTCTGGAACGGGAGGTAAGAATTCCAAACACCCGCGAATCCCCTGTCAGCGGGTTTACTGGATGATTTTGTATGCATACATGTTGAAGACCTGAAATCGGATTTAATTTTCTAATAAAGGGAAAGGCCTGACCAAATCAAGATAAGGACTCGGATTTCATCACCGTTTCCTTCTTTCCCGCCTTAGTAACACGTAACCTACGCGAACCTAATCCTTAAAATTTGGACTAGAACGAGACCGACATGGTAACGAGCTTATTAGGAAAGTCGTTCGAAAAATATTGTTACTCTTTTGAGCATACTTTGAAGTTCATGATGGTTACTGTGAGTTGAATACGCCGCCTTGTAACGCCGGTGAGGCCTTGGTTATCAAAGCTCCACTGAGCTTCCCTCGTCTCTATTTAACTTACTTTAACTCGGATTGATTCCAAAGAGGTTTTCTCAGATTGTAACGAATTCCTTTTCGAAAGAATAGAAGCTAGTCTAGAAACAATCTAAGTGGAGCCATCATGCTTTTTGTTTGCTAGACAAAATAGGGTTGTTGTGGTTGAGTCAGCTTTCTTTGTGTTTATTTAGAATTCCCTTGCAGTTAGGATGTCGAACTGGTATAGCCAATACAATAATTATCCAACTGAACAACATGGACATTACTCTTTTTATGATCATAGTGTGAATAGTAGTTAGGCACGCCAAACTTTTCAAGGTTTTGGGTCATACCATGGTGAGCCCAATTACTATCCACACGCGCATCGGTCTTACGGGCAAGAAGATTATAATACTAGTTCTTCGTATTTGGAGGATAAAATCAAACTATTGAAAAGTAGTCCTTTTTTTGATCCTTCAGTTCCTATTCCTTCTCTAGAAGATTCTCTCAGGAATTTAGCTGAGTCATCACGTAAGTTAGCTGAATCGACATACAAATTAGATGAGGTGAACAACGTAGTTATGGACGAAAAAACTGCAGCAACGACTGAATCTTCTTTGTAAGTGATGTAGTTTTTTAAGTGGTAAATAAAGTTCGTTCAACTCGGACTTGTGTAGACTCGATTCTAGACTTAAATACTAATTCTAATAAATATATATAAAAAATATGGTAGCAGTATCGGCAGAAACTGGGACTTAGGATTCCACCAAACTCACAACATAAGGTTCAAATATTAATTCTTTAACAATTATAGATCAACAAAGACATTGGCTCTTATTTTTGCCAAGGTAGATTCTCAAAGATTTAGTTGTAAATCCTAGGCATCGGACATCAAAACATATAAGCAAGCATGAACCATCAAACGAGATGACAACTAATTAATCAAAATCATAATTCAATTTTAATTAGTGCAAAAGTCATATAAGAATTAAATATAATTACCCAAGTATGATATTAGGCTTCCTCTGCCATCCCAGTGTTGGGGTTTAGCTCTTCATGGTGAAAACACGCTCAAAATAATATCTCATGGCTCAAAAGGTGTTTTTATTGAAGGTATGTGAGAAAAGAATGAAAGTAGCTTAATCGTAACAGTTATAATTGTTACAGATCGAGTGTTACAAGGAATTGTTGCAAACTGAAATAATTGTTACTAATGGACTGTTACAGGATTTGAAATTTAAGACCCTAACAAACGACTGTCCTTTACAGCCTTATGTTCTTCGTGTTCTTCAGCAGCAGCAACAGAACTCGACTTCCTGCAACTTCGATTTCTTGACTCTGTGGTGTTCTAAACTTCCCCAAACTGTTCCAATAACTTCGTCACCTTCCCTGGAACTCGAACACACCTTTTATACTGCTCAGAAACCTAAAAATAGCGATTAATTCTCTCTTTTTCTTTTCGTGCAAGCCACGATAATAATCTTCTATGCCGATTTCCTTAAGCGTTTCTAAGACTTCCAAATCATCCGAAACTCTTCCTTAGATAGAATGTCACCTTAGGAAACAATATCACGCTTTTAGTCTCCCTGGAATTCCTAAAATAATTCCACAAAGTTTCCGTGCAAAAATCAAACTCTGTTTCCTTTTTCTGGATTATCCAGCCCAATTTGATCGATTCCAGCGCACATACCAAGCCTGTTATGCTCAATCACGTCCATCCCAACAAATTTCAGCGATTGAATCTCTCTAAAACACCTTCGAAATCCAACCCAAAGTTTGGTTCTTTGCTGGATATTTTTCCCGCCAAAATTTCATTCGAATTTGAGAAGAAAGTGACCACCCCCTATCCTGTGCTGGTCTCCCTTTAGCAGATGCCTGGAAATGGGTCACCCCTTAGTAATTAGGTTAACCTTATCCAAAGTGAGAGTCCGTATAGTACTTTTCTCCCACGAGCGCAAAAACCACTTTTTTAGCCAATTTCGCCGCAAAAGCTTATTTCTCCAAAAATACCTACAGGGACATAAAAAGACATAATAAATATAAAATCGAGCACTAATAATATATACAATTGAGATTATATAACACACAAAAATGTGCCTATCAAATACCCCCAAACTTATTATTTGCTAGTCCTCGAGCAAATCAAATAGAAAATAAAATCCTAACTCACTGTCGCAGGCATCGTCGATTGCATTTAGCGTATGCAATAAGCCTTTAAACCCCTAGGTGACCCTAGTGGATGAGTTATAGTATCGGGAGGGCTTACAAGAGATATACCCACAAAACCTTTACACTCTAGACCCTAGCTATCTAGGCAGAACCTTGGAAGGCACTAAAGAATCTCCTTGGTTGGCATACTTATTGACTACAGGAGGAAGTACCCTGATGCGAAATTCCAATTGATGTACACGAGTTTGCACTCAAGCATACTAAAATTTATATAAAGTGTCAGAGCTCTACTCAGATAGTCGCACTATGGACATCAATATCCGGAGTCAAAACTAATCACACAGATAGATCAAGAAGATGGATATAGAGAAAAACATAGATGGTTTTGATGTTTACTAAGTGAACGGCGTTTCCCATATCTGTCTGAAGGCCTTCGCCAAAATGAACCTATCCTAATGGATTGAGGTACTAGTCTGACTAATATCAACACACTGGCATATACAAGGGAACCAGTGGTCGATAACCTAACTCTAGGTCAACACAGCTGGCATAAACAAGGGTACCAGCGGTCGACTTTATTGAATTTATTCCTTTTGGTCAAATGATCTGGTCTCAATTTCTTTTTTTCTTTTTCTTTTTTTTTCAACTTTTTTTTTCATGGTATCTCAATCACTCTAATTCACCCTAGCATTGGTAACAACTTGAATCGTGAGCCCCACCAAATCACTTAGAAACATAGTTTAAAAACAAAACAACATCAAAAAGAAGTGAAAAGGACTCAACGAGATATGGTGAAACTATAATGTTATTCCTAACAACTGAGCTCTGTGCTTTTATGAATAGACTCTTTAGATGTTGCCATCTAATCAGATTGGTTCCTCAACTCCTGCAACCAAAATGCTTCCATCCACTTAGATTAGTTAGTGCGATCCTTAATATGCATAAATTTCTAGGCTCTGGAGTTTATTTATTGCAACTAAAAAGTTTCTCCCATACCCCCAAACTTAAATCTAACATTGTCCTCAATGTTCTAAAGATAAAATTAAAAGCATGAACAAGGAGAAACCGTTACCATTTGAAGCAAAAGAGATAAGGAAAGATATTACCGTGTCGCATGAATATTGGGTTACCTCCAAAGAAGTGCTAAGTTTAAAGTCTTCAGCCAGACTAATAGATGATTAGTCACCTCATGGAATCATAAAGTAATAGTCGAAATTTCTATGGGTCATCAAAACCAAATAGAGCTATCACAAATAAAAGGAATCTGCAACCTGTCAATAAAATAAACAAATAAAGCACACCCTTGTGTAGTTTCCTGTTTAAGACAACTACATCTAGCTGTGGTTCAGGTTCAGGTTCTATAACTGGGTCCAAATAAAATATTTTCATGGGTTGGAATTCCTCAAAGCTAAGATCCGGTTCAGGTATTAGAGTCTTGAAAAACTCAAGTAAAAACTTAGAAGCACATAATAATAACCTGAATAATTGTGGATCCTTAAAGTCAATCAGTTTTGACTCACAAAGCTGACCACAATGAGAGTGGTGGTCTTCCTTAAACAAATATGTCGACCCTAATCTTCTAAAGTAATTAGGTTTAGTCTCAAAACTTAATAATTGACACATATGAAACTTATACGTTCCCACAATCGGTTGAGAAATATTTGGTGGGAAAACAAAGTCAATATGGATATCATAGCCTGGGTAAACCACATCAAACAGAGGATGGGTTTATAACAACTGAACTTCCTTTTGGACATCACTAGGTTCAGGAAAATGTGTATGAAGATAATCTTGTAAAATGGTTGAGGCACATATGTCAAGTCACAAGTGAGGGACCTTTGTAAGAGTTAAAGCACATGGAGAATGATAATCACCCCCAAACTTAGATTTTTGGGTATCTCTAGATAGACTAGCTACAATTTCCTCAATTTCTAGATCGTTGGAATCCTGAAAATAGTCAATTGCTTCTTCTAGGTTATACTCAAGTGACGCATCCTCACTCATATTTAATAGTTGTACGAGTTCATTTTCTTCGTCTAAGACCATTGTTTCTAAACCGCTAGACTCTAAAACGGTATTCTCAGAATAAACTCGTTCCTCTAAACCATTATCGACTTCGTAATCAAAAGGAAATACTACATCATCTAAAGAAGTGGTATCTCTAATCAAATCTTCGTCCTTTTGAATAGGTGAATAATCATTAAAATTATCGGGATCTGAACCAGAAATAACACTATCATCATAAAGTTCATTTGGAGTAACAAATTCCTGATCACTATGCCTACATATTTCAAATTCTTGATCAACACTATCCACATCATAATCATCATAATAACATGAAAATGGTTGAACCTCATCTAAACAAGTAGTGTTACCAATTTTATCCTCGTCATCTTGATTATGCAAATAACTATCCTCATTTTCAAGGGTACTATTGGAATCACTGTATTGGAAATTAAGATTATTTCGAGAAATTCTTTCGTTTGTCTCAGCTATCAGCTTGAAGGATTCCTCTATAGAAAGTTCTCTTTTGTCATAAACTAAGTTATTCATCTCAGCTAACTTACGTGTCGACTCCTCTAATTTCCTGAGGGACTCTTCTAAAGGAGAAATATAAGAATTTTGCTCGTATGACCGGTGCGTGTGTGGATAGTAATTGGGATCATCAAGGTATGAGCCATAACCTTGAAAAGGCTGATGTTCCAAACCACTATTCACACTATGGTCAAAGTAGTAACGTCCATTTTGAAACTCAGTCGGATATTCATTGTATTGGCTCTTGTGATACCAGTTCGACATTCTATTGCAGGGGTTGAGTTGTCACACAAAATAAAACCCACTGACAGGGGATTCGTGGGTGGATAGAGTCTTACCTACCGTACCAGACGGGCGATAAACCGTTGAAGTCGACTCAGGCCACCGACTCCAATGTCAGTGTACGAACCCGAGGGGCCGAGACAGTATCGTAACTGTCTTCCTTCCCTGCAAACATTTTATATTTAATCTTAAACCTTCCTTAGGGTTTAAAAATAATGTCCAAGAATGTCCAAAAAGTCCAAAAACAAAAATGTCCAAAAAAGAAAAATTACAAAAATAACACCCTATTTACAGTTTCTAAAAATAAAACAAAATAACTATATACAAAATCTTCTTCTTCACTCCTTTTGGATTCCTCTTTTCTTTCCTTCTTTGGCGATGCTTTCCTTTTTATAGTACTTTTTCTTTCCTTGTAGCTTCGCTCCAAATCTGAAAAGAATCGAAAAATACCAAAACGCGTAAAAAAGAACAAAAAATAATAAAAATAAAAAGAAACCTAAAACAAATCTAAATACAAGTCCGCGTCGGCGGCGCCAAACATTGATGTAGCTTTTTAAGTGGTAAATAAAGTTCGTTCAACTCGGACTTGTGTAGACTCGATTCTAGACTTAAATACTAATTCTAATAAATATATATAAAAAATATGGTAGCAGTATCGGGAGAAACTGGGACTTAGGATTCCACCAAACTCACAACATAAGGTTCAAATATTAATTCTTTAATAATTATAAACTGGGACTTAGGATTTCACTTTTGTGTTCAAAATCCAAACTAAATTTGGGTATGCAGCCTATGCTGGCCAGTTAAGCATTGACTTATAAGTTTATGGTTCCAAGTCTACGACATAAAAAAATCAATCACACAAAGAAATCACAAGAATCAACTATGTTCAATTCATTCCGTTAAGCTTATATAGACCCAAAGTACTATAACTCTCGCTTAAAAATCACTGCCTAGTTACAACAAGTTTTCCAGATTCAGTTAAGATCTTAAATCTTTTTCCATCTACAACAGAACAAGATACAATATTTTCGCATACGCTCGGAACATGAAAACTTCATTCAATGTGAGAATATTACAGATATGAGCTTCTGCTCGACCTTTTCCTTTTATGCAACCTCTATTGCAAATGAGTTACTCAAAAAGAGTTTCTCGACATCCCCTATCCTCTGATAGTAGGTGAACATGTCTCTGTTTCAACAAACATTCTTGGTGGCTCCAAAGTCCACCCACCAATATCTCACATTGGTTATTAAAATAACTTCCGACATCATGCCACTGAACTCATTCTATTTGTTTCAACTAAATTAGCATTAACTTTCTACTTATTAAGGTTTTACGTTGTCTACAATTTACTGCCATATGGACAGGAATTTACAAACATAAAAAATCACCCTTAATTAAAGTAATGCTAGATTCAGGTTTACGAAACATACCTTTCTTATGAAGACCATGCTTAGAGTTGCGCCCGACGTTTTCACCTTTGCCATCTTTGGAAGATTTGTTTCCAACCACATGCGCCTATTAGCCATGTCCCTTGGAGATGACACCTCATAAAAACTACTTTAGTTAACAACAAATTTGTGCTCGTCATAATTTTTCAGGAACGTTTCTCTGTTTTGTAAAATATCAAAAAAAAAATACTTTTACAACTCCAAAAATTATGAAACTTTGCGTGGGTAACTATCAAGGTGTCTACTACATTATGTCCAAAGGGTTATTAAAAATTCCTTATATATTAAAAGATAACTTCGAAACTATGCAGCTGACCAAAAATTCGTTTTTTGTTTTTCACTCCACAATTAACATCCATGATTATTACAAACTATAATGTCTTAAGATTGTTGGGTGCAATAATAAAAAAAAAAAAATCAAATAAGCAAAAGTTATTAATACTTAGCTCCTTTATAATGGAAGTGATCGATTTGACGAAACGGACGAGCTCCCCAAATCTCTGCAACAGCAACAAGGCAAGACTTTGAAAAAGCAGAGTGAGTCACGTGTCCAACACGTTTCCCTTAAGACATTAGCGCCCGGCTACACCCAAAAGTGATGATGTAGCCCTCACATGACGGATATCTCCAGGATAAAAACTCTACTACACCTACTACTAGCATATGTAGTAGATGCTCAACTTGAGCTTGGCAACTCCGAAAAACCCTTAAGGAAAATCGCGAATGCTAAAGAAAACAATATAAAATATTTTTTCCCTTGGGTGTCTCTCTAAAAATAGAGAATCCCCTTTCCCATTTATTTTATAAAAGTAGTGAATTTGTTTATATAATTTACAAATACAACTTAATAAGATGAACTCCCCTATGTGGGACTAAAAAGCTTATATAGTCTCTTAAAACAACTAAAAAGTGGAAACTCCACGGTGTGGGACTAATAAGTTTTTCATTTATAAAAGAAAAAAATAAAATATAATTTTTATTAAAACTTTTAAAATCATATTTTATTAATTATTTTCCAACAATCCTCCACATGAATGAAAACTCAATAAAACACGAAAAAACAGATAGATCTTGGTAAATCAACAACCCAATCTCACGACCGAACTGACGGAAGATACAAACAGATCGTGCATGTTGAAGTCATACTAGACATTCCAACGTCATCTCCCTCACACAATAATTTGTTGTCCCCAGGGTCATACCATGGATTGCAAAAATTATATAGTATAAAGAGCTTTCATCTTTAGTTCCTCACAAGCGAGACTAAAGGTTCCTTTCACCAAAGTGAAAAAGCATGAACTAGTGAACCCTTAGTGACCTTTAGGTCCTAAGTTCCATTAATACCAAAACCATCAAAACGAAAATCACATAAAAAGCGCAGGAAATACCATTTTAGGCAGAGGTGTCCATGAGGTCTTGAACCTTTGCTTAGTGAGATATTACCAGAATTACTTGTTAGAGACAGTGAACTATGTCTTGAAATGCTAGCGTTTGATGTAATTTGCGATAACGACCACGGATGATATCTCCAAGGTTGATTCCAAGATCGTGCCGTTTTGTCCAATTTGGCCTTGGACATATTCTGTTTCTCAGAATGCTCTAGAGAATCAAAGCTCATATTCTCATAGGAAGCGGCCCCACTTCCTCATTCAGATAGGTGAATTTCCATAAAGAGTGTTACTGCTACGCCCCACTTCCTCATTCAGATAGGTGAATTTCCATAAAGGGTGTTACTGTTACGCCCCACTTCAATCTTAAATTGAAACTATAGAACTCAATAAGACTTCTTAAAAGTCATCCTTCACATGCAGTCACACTATCACGTCTACACCATAGGGAAGGGACAGAGAATGAAATTATCTGATAGTGTTTACCTTTACCCACCATATATTAGTTGTCTCACTCGAAACCTTGATCTTGAGATCTCCAGTCAGCAAAGTTGAGTATCCTTCATGGAAAGTTTAATTTATGAGCTTAAGCCCCATCCCCCTCGATGCATTTTTAACTATCTCTTTGTACAAACCTTTCGTCAAAGGTTGTGCGATATTCTCTTTGGACTTTATCTATCAATGGAAATAACGCCAATTGAGATTAGTTATTTTTAGCTTTAGTTATTATAGATTGGCTAGCACAATGTATAGATATAGCTGGCACAGGCCTATGCCAGAGAGGAATGTCTTCTAAAAATTATCTTAGGCACTCGGACCCCTCTCTTTCTTTATCTAACGTAATACTCTCAGATTCCATAATGAATTGAGCAATATGTTTATCTGAAAATCTTCCAAAAACAAACCCTATTGCTAGAGTGAAAACATATCCACTTGTAGTACAACTCTAAAAATTCTGAAATTTTGCGTGGGTAACTATCAAGGTGTCTACTATATTATGTCCAAAGGGTTCGTCGAAATTCCTTATATATTAAGAGATAACTTCGAAACTATACATCTGACCAAAATTTCTTTTTTTGTTTTTCACTCCACAATTAACATCCATGATTATACAAACTATGATGTCTTAAGAAAAATCAAATAATCAAAAGTTATTAATACTTAACTCCTTTATAGTGGAAGTGATCGATTTGACGAAACGGACGAGCTCCCAAAATCTCCGCAACAACAACAAGGCAAGACTTTGAAAAAACAGAGTGAGTCACGTGTTCAACACGTTGCCCTTAAGACATTAGCGCCCGGCTACACCCAAAAATGATGATATAGCCCTCACAAGACTGATATCTCCAGGATAAAACACTCTACTACACCTACTACTAGCATATGTAGTAGATGCTCAACTTGAGCTTGGCAACTCCGAAAACCCTTAAGGAAAATCGCGAATGCTAAAGAAAACAATTTAAAATATTTTTTCCCTTGGGGTCTCTCTAAAAATAGAGAATCCCTTTCCCATTGATTTTATAAAAGTAGTGAATTTGTTTATATAATTGACAAATACAACTTAATAAGATGAACTCCCCGATGTGGGACTAAAAAACTTATATAGTCTCTTAAAACAACTAAAAAGTGGAAATTCCACGGTGTGAGACTAATAAGTTTTTCATTCATAAAAGAAAACAATAAATTATAATTTTTATTAAAACTTTCAAAATCGTATTTTATTAATTGTTTTCCAACAGTAGCAACTAACATCTGATGATTCTATATATGTAGAGATTGTATGAAATGGATGCAAGAAAGATCGCTGTTGCGAATGTTGGGCCTGATGGGTGGCATTCCATTTGAAAGAGCTTTAAACGGTGGTTCTTGCAGGGATTCCATGAATAATGCAGCATTGTTATTCAACAAGAAATTGAAGAGCCTGATCATGGAGTTGAATTCAAATCTTGTTCAATCGAAGTTTGTATATGCAGATGTCTACAACATGTTTTCTCATTTTCTCGTTAACTATCAATCTCATGGTGCGTATGTTACATATTTAGTACATCAATTTTCGAGGTCAATTTATAGGGATATGCCTGATATCTCTATGTTCATAGGTTTTGAGAACTATACAACTTCATGCTGCAAAACACTTCCAGGCCAGTTCCGAGGTTTGTTACCATGCAATCCAATATCAGAAGTATGTAGTAACCGATCCAAGTATGTTTTTTGGGATGAGGCTCATCCAACTGATGCTGTTAATGTCATTTTCGCAAAGAAGTTGCTCGACGGCGATTCTAAAGATATGTATCCAATGAATCTTCACCAACTCTACTACGAAAATGTTGCTCGACGGCGATTCTAAAGATATGTATCCAATGAATCTTCACCAACTCTACTACGCATGAGATTTTGTTCAACAAAAACCATACCGTAAAACCAGAACACCGCTGCCACGGTGGGGAAGGCCGACCGAAAGAAGAAAAATACGTCAAATAGAAAACGTGAAAGTATCACTTTTTTTGAAACATAGGGACTACGTCATTTTATTAGTTGCAAGGAAAAATTAGTTGATGCACTAGCCAAAATATTATTGCTTAATGTGTTATGCATTCTTTATGGTGGTTTGCATAACGATTATGTATTCAATTTTCAAAAATTATACCTAAATGGATAAACACATCCGAAGTTTTCGTAAAAACTTCAAATTTGGTATTGTTGTTTATATTCGTTGTGTAGATTTTTTTTAAACCTTTCCAACCAGATAAAATTTATAAATTTCTAAGGCACGAATTTTTAAATATGTTATATTCTAGTTTGCTTGCCAATTATACTCCTGAAAAAATAGGATAATAAGGAGTTATAATAATTGAACTAAATGGGAAGGGCATCTTTGGTTTTTCAAGTCCCAAAGACTACCACCAAACCATTTCAAATTTTTTTATCAAATTACAAATTTTTATTATGCTTCATTTTATAAAAAAGTGGTCATAAAAAGGACTCCCTCCCACGGGCCCTCGGATCCTCCGCCGGTCGGCCCACACCTTTGGTAACCCTCTTTTTTGCCTATGAAAAAACTGTTTTCGTCTTGAAAGGTTGGTGGTTCAAATCTTCCGTCCGTTTCAATCATTTTAGATAGTTCGATTCTATGTTAAAGTTGTTTTTGAGGGTTTTCTGGATTATTGAGGTAATCGTCAGAGGACGTAACTTCAAAGTAGTTAACTAGTTATACATATATATATATATACCTTCAAATTAGCTGCTTTTCATTTTCATCTTCGCCATAATACTCTATTTTCCCTCTTCAGCTCTCTGTCGTTTATGCGCACCACGGCATATTATAAGTGTTTGAGCCGTTTCTTAGTCGGGGCAATCTAAATTTTAGTAGTATTTGTTTGTGCTTCAAAAGTGCTAACTGCATGCATATATATATGCGTAAAACCTACTCTATTGGAAAAAACAATCATAAAAACGGGATTGTGAGTGATCCAAGTTTCATCTCTGCACTCTTTTTTCTCCATGACCATGGGGAAGCGGAAACATAAATAAATTGAAAGTCGTTTGGGTTGTTTTGAATATGCAGCCAAAATGACGTAAACGTTTGTTAGCAAGGAAAAAACCCTTAATAACTCTTGCCATGATGCCGTATAAAATAATATATCATCCCAATAATGAGCACCATAATGTGAGCAATGAATAGTAATAATTTTCTATAAATACCCAAGCTCGTAGTCTTTGTTATAAACCAAAAAAGAGAGAATTGTTTCCGGTTATTGAATTGAATAATGGGTTTATGTACATATTTTCATGCTCTACTTCATATTGCAATTTTTGCCTCATTATGGCGAAGGTCTTGTTTCGCCTTGGAGACATTTCCAGCTACTTTTATTTTTGGAGATTCTTTGGTTGATGCTGGTAACAATAACTATATTGCAACTATTGCGAACGCAAATTACGCGCCTAATGGGATGGATTTTCCTGGTGGCGCTAATTGTACTGGACGTTTTTCCAATGGAAGAACCGTGGTCGATATCGTAGGTAGGTAATTAGATATTATTATTTCAACGCCTGTTTAGAAGTTATCTGACTTCTTTATATTAGCTATGGGAGGTTGAGCTCCGGTTGAGTTTATTTTGCTCGAGTTATCATGAATATGTGTAACTAATTAAGAATGTTTTGTGAAATTTCGGTTTTTTATTTGAGCACTATTTGATTTATGTTCATGGACTGACCGAGCAGGGGAAGAGGTGGGTTCGAGTGCTTATATTCCTCCTTTCTTGGCCCCTACAACAGTCGGAGATGTCGTCCTTCGTGGAGTCAATTACGCATCTGGTGGTTCTGGAATTCTTAATGAGACGGGTGCTATCTTCGTACGTATTTAAGCTTCAATTACTGCTCTCATTGATCGATAAAAAAATAAATAAACTGTTGGTCTCATTGATGTACGTTGTCTTAATATTGAGATATAGGGTGGTCGAATCAACTTGGATGCACAAATCGATAACTTCGCGAATACAAGGAAATATATCATCTCAGCTGTCAACGTTTCATCCAAAACATCACTTGGGGAAGCTCTTTTCTTTGTTGTAATTGGTTCTAATGATTTCATTGCCAACTACTTCACTCCGATTCCCTTAATACCTCTGCGAAAGGTTACCCCAGAAGTGTTCGTTGATTCAATGATATCGAGACTCAGACTTCAATTAACCGTAAGTTGAACTTCTGGCCTTCGTTTATTTTTTCGCTTACTGATCTGATTTATTCATATAGTAACAAGTGATGGATAGATGTGTGTAGAGATTGTATGGAATGGATGCAAGAAAGATTGTTGTTGCGAATGTTGGACCAGTTGGTTGCATTCCATTTGAAAGAACTACAAATCACCAAGTTACAACAAGCGGATCTTGCAAGGAATCCATGAACAATGCAACAATATTGTTCAACACGAAATTGAAGAGCCTTGTCATGGAGTTGAATTCAAATCTTGTTGCATCCAAATTTGTTTATGGAGATGTCTACAACATCTTTTCTCATCTTGTTGACAACTATCAATCTTACGGTGTTTATATTAATAACGTTAATTCGAGTTTAGTTCATAGGAAAATATGACGATAGTAATGTCTCTGTAATTTTGCACTAGGTTTTGAGAACTACACAACATCATGTTGCCAAATACTTCCTGGCCCGCTGCTTCAAGGTTTGTTACCATGCAGTCCAACATCAATAGTATGCAGGAACCGATCCAAGTATGTATTCTGGGATGAGGCTCATCCGACTGAAGCTACTAACGTCGTTATTGCAAAAAGGTTTCTCGATGGTGATTCTATGGACATGTATCCAATGAATATTCGCCAACTTTATTACGCATGATGAGCCTTAGTTCTGCAATTACCTATGCCACAATGTAAAATCACTGTCAATGAAATTAAATTTGTGGTGGGTGCTGGAACAATGTAAGGAGGGATGATCCTTGGACAATCTCATGCAAATGTATTATACACATTATTTACTATAACAACATTATGATGTAATCAAGTAAGCTATGAGATAAATATGCATATCATTCGGTTCAAACTACTCGTGGAGGCAGATGGGACTTCGAAACTCTTCATGAAAAAAATACTCTTACATAAATGATCACAGAGAGTCGAGGAACTTATTGCTTAAATAAAGCTTGGCCGCACCCAGCGACGGAACCAGGATTCTTGGTCTGGAGGGGCTAATTTGTTTTTCACAATACGTTATTTTCTTTTCCCATTGTAATATTTGATAAATACGGCTACAGTACGTGGTACGACGTGTTGTCTTTTCTTATCTCCATATCAGATTTCAGCTTGGGAAGTTCTTTCCTGAACGCATTGCTTGGAGGTGGCTGCGGTTTTTTCCGTGATGCGGCTCTTTTTGTTTCTTTTTGGAATGTTTTCTGCGCTTATGGCGTCTAAACATTTTCAATATACTTATATCTGCGAAGGAAGGGGAAAGAAAGAGCACTAACCAAAAAAGGAGTGACATATCTAATTTAGCGGTTTGGTGTACTATTTTGGTAACTGATTAAGTAGACAAAAGGAAATGGGAGTCGTTCTGTTATACTTCACATCCTTTGCTATTTAATTTTGATAGCCTGGTTAAAAGCGAGAAATTTTTTGATGGGGCGAAATCTGAAGGGGATATGGGGGACAAATGATATGTTGACACATGTCTTTGATTCCCATGAATTCTGTTTCCAATAATACCAACAACAATTAAGAAAACAAGTTTTTTGTCCAAAAATACATTTTTTTTATATTATTGGAAACAGAATTCATGGAAATCAAAGACATGTGTCAACATACCATTTGTCCCCGTGCCCCCTTCGGATTTCGCCCCATCAAAAAATTTCTCGTTAAAAACATGTGGAGTTAGAAAAAACCAAGCGGAGGGAAACAAGAACAAGCACAAACACAAGTGCTATCTGAATAAGATTGCTAACTAAGACTCGGAATAGGTGAAAAGTCAGCCACTTGGCATGACCCTGTGTTCTTTGCTTTGTCTTTAATACTTTGAACGGATAAGATCACCTTAGCAAGTGTCTACTCTCCTTGTATGAATTCCACGTAACATCAGAGTATCACAAACATCAAAAAGAAGTTTCAAGTTATAGTTCCCTAGCTTTGTAACTTTATAATGGGCTATTTCAAATATACACCTGGGCTAATTTTCACGAATGTTGAAAATGGTATGGACAAAAAACGTTTTTACAAAATTTGGGGTGGGGGGCGGCTTCAGCCTGGGTAAGCCACCAGCAGTACCGTCCCTGGACGCACCTTCATTGAATGGCCTGGTTTAGGCTAAATCAGGGAAGGTAGGCTACAAAACAAAATTTAACCCAAAATAATATTATGGGATGAACCCAAAATGAATTTCAAAAATAATATTCGGCGAGAAGGACCACAAGGCTACCTGGGCTAAAGCCCAGATTAACCCTTTCATAGGTCTGTCGTTGGGCTAAATTGCTAATTTAGATGTTTCAGAACAACACCTCACAGAATCTCCAATGGTAATTTGGAGTACATCTTGTACGTTAGTTTTAACGCGATATCAAATTCTCCTTAAATTAAGAAAGTAAAAAAGTAAACATCCCCAACCCAAACATCAATCTCTTTCTATTTATTGGAATATTTTATATCATTAATTTAAAAAAGGACTATTTTCTTTTCCGATAAATAAATAACTATAAAAATTGGGGATTAGGATGTGAAAAGACGAGGGTACCCAAATATACCTCAATCTAAACTTTTCCATCTATAGGTTCTCTCTTCCGAAAGTGATTGTCTAAGGACTGAGACGAGACAATACAACTAATCGGTATCACACTTCGAGTGATCGTCTATGGATATGAGATCGAGACAATACAATCAACGAAGTGTGTTTACTTGATATCAGGTTCGGACTTAACCAAACTCTAAGGGATAGCTTATCAAGTAAATATGAATTAACGTTTGTGTATTTTACTTCTAATTATAATAAACAATTATAGTTGCGGAAATAAAAAAGTAAATGACACAACAAGATTTTGTTAACGAGGAAACCGCAAATGCAGAAAAACCCCGGGACCTAGACTTTGATTGAATACTCTCAGAATTAAGCCGCTATACAAAATCTAAACCAACTTCATATAGTTGAGACCAAGCAACTAACCCTATAGTTCACCTAGTTTCCTTAGTATCCCCGCGCCTCCAACTTCCAATAAGTCACGCACTTGGAACAATTCCTTTGGTTCGTATTCCAAAAAGTAAAGGAACAACAAATCTGTTCGGTAACAACTCTTTTCAACCAAGTGATATGAGTCTGACAAAGGCTCTCTCATTTATCAAATAAACACCTTTGTCGGGTCCTTATATTTCTTTCTTACCAATCACCACAGTGATTGTAAGCCTAAAGCAATCAACACTTTTAATCACAAAGAAGTGTGTTGATGTCGATCTACAAAACTATCTAATCAAAGATTATCACAAGGATAAATCTGATTATAGTCGGATCCCTTTCCAGCCGAAACTAGTATTGTGCACACTAAAGATTATGAACCCAAAAAGTATTCTTGTCTTCAAATCTTCTTTGATCTTCAATAAACACCTGCACACAATCAACTTGAATCTCTTGTGATCAATTACACACAAAACGGAGTCTGTTAACGTTGGATTATCACAAGACGTCTTTTGATCTACAAACAGTCTAAAGATCCCCGTCGAAACTTCGATCTAGTTTGAGTGAATCTTATTCAGAATAGAAGATTCTCAAGAATAAATAAACTAGGTGCAATCAAAGTTCAACCATCGTTAGTCAATCAAATCAATCGAAAACTAATAATAAACCGCAATTATCTAGTTTCCCACCAACGGTACTAATAGAGCTTCTCAATCCCAAAAAAGTCTTAGCGATTTCCTCTAATTATGGTACTCTCCACTCCGATATGCGGCTCCACCAGTAACAACACAACTGAGGTAGTTTTGGAGGCTCTAAGGATTAGTTTACAAGAGAAGCAAACTTCAGTATTTATAGACAAGGAAGTTTGGACACCAAGGAATTTCCAAAAACGAATATTCTCAAAGATATGCAATAATCACAGAATCGTCTTTCATAATTCCTGGAAATGCTTTGTCCAAATATTGACCGAAATTCACTTAGAAAAATCTATAATCAATAAATGCACATTACTAATTATTATTTTCCAAAGATATGTTATTTAATTGATGGATATTAAATACCATATAAAATCAAGAAACCTTTAATAAAAAAGATTCTCAATTAATTTCGATCCTGGGATTCTCCTTAGTTATCAAGGAATATCTTTGAACAATTAATGATAAGAGTTACAACTCGTGTTCAAAGAATGAAGACATCCTTAATTTGTAAGTCCTCTTTCATACTTACAATCTTGGAAACGAAAGTATTCGACTTCCAAGAACCATGTGATTGATTTTCCTATCAAATCACTAATCATGGGTATTACGGTTCTACCAAAAAAAAATTCGGTTCTACCTCCAGTGAGTACTTTGCATAGTCACACTAGTTACCAAAATTCGGTTGACTAGGTACTAGGATCGGTTCCCCACATATTATAGTAACTACCTGTAATTTGGTGCACATGTGCATAGGATCGGTTCCCCATACTACTAAGAACTTGTTGCACATGTTCATAGGATCAGTTCCCCTCACACTAATAACTTGTGAAACCTCTTACAAGGATCTATTCCCCTCTTTCAAATTTACTTGCACCTCTTACTAGGATCGGTTCCCCTTTCACTAATAAAATTTACTATTTGCAAGGCATCGACAATACCATCTTGAGTGACTACTTAAGATCGGTTTCACTAATAAAAGTTATACCAATAACTTGAGTTGTTTGACGACTTGTGTCAGAAAGTGAAACGCTAGCAGATTGGGAAGCTAACAAGTGATTTCTGAGTGTTGTATTCTCCTGACTAAAAATATGTCCTTTGGTGGAAATAGGTGAGCCCTATTTATACATGTCGCAAAAAAACGTACCCTGATCTCGTAAGAAGTGGAAATGGTTGAGTAAATGGAAGAAAGCGGTAACGGGTAACGCCTGGAATTGATGTTTCCATAATGAAGGAAACGTTTCACCATTACTTCCTGTATTTACTAACCGCCTCACTCTTATGACACTTTCTTGTAACGGGCGTAGTGTACGCCGCACGCTGTAAACCGCCAGACCAATACCCTGATGAGCATCCCCCAGTTTTATGACATGTTTTAATGTCTCGAGTGTTTTCATGGAAAACGTGTAGCATGTTGCTATTGTTTGGCAAGTTGAGCTTGGGAGGATTTCCGGCTCGGTGGTGACCTTCGACGGTCGAGATTTTGCATCTTGAGAGAAAGGTTAGCCGTTGATTGTGGTTACCTTCTGTTGGTAGCCAGTGGCGTGGCCACGGTGTAGGCATGGCTTGCGCATGCTCTTGGCATGGCTAATTAGTTCTTGGCACCGTAGCCAAATTAGGGTTTTGGAACCGTATCCAAGAGATTGCCACAAGTCGTTTAGTGGAAAGTTTGTAGGGCTGAGATTTTCATCTCAGAAGGAAGGGTAGACGTGGATTGTTGCAACCCTCCATTTAGCATCCAGCGACATCGAGGCATGGCCGGCGTGGCTTTGGCATGGTTTAGGTGCGGCCAAGCTAGGATTTTGGCATAGTTTTAGGCGCGGCCAAAATTAGGGTTTTCACATAGTTTAGGCGCGACCAAAATTAGGGCTTGGCATTGGGCCAAAATTTTCCACGCGTATGGTGGCGAATTTGGACGGCTGAGATTTGCATCTCAGAAGGAAGGGTGGCCGTTGATTGTTGCAACCCTTCGTTTGGCAGCCAACGGCATGGAGGCATGGCCGGCGTGGCTTTGGCACGGTTTAGGCGCGGCCAAGCTAGGATTTTGGCGTAGTTTCAGGCGCGGCCAAAATTAGGGTTTTGGCATAGTTTAGGCGCGGCCAAAAGTAGGGTTTTGGCATAGTTTAGGCGCGGCCAAAAGTAGGGCTTGGCATTGGTCCAAAAGTTGCCACGCGTTTGGTGGCGAAATTGGACGGCTGAGATTTGCATCTCAGAAGGAAGGGTGGTCGTTGATTGTTGCAACCCTTCGTTTGGCAACCAGCGGCATGGAGGTATGTCCGGCATGGCTTTGGTACGGAGGTGCGACTGGCATGGCATGCTATTGGCACTATGGTGCGACTGGCATGGTTGGTATGCCTTTGGCGCTGAGATGTGGCTAGCATGGAATGACATTGGCACAGTGGTGCGGCTGGCATGGTTGGCATGCCTTTGGCGCGGAGATATGGCTGGCATGGAATGCCATTGGCACGGTGGTGCGGCTGGCATGGTTGGCATGCCTTTGGCACGGAGATGTGGCTAGCATGGCATGCCAGCCGCACCATCGTTGGTGCAGAGATGTGGCTGGAATGGCATGACATTGACACGGTGGTGCGGTTGGCATGGTTGGCATGCCTTTGGCGCGGAGATGTGGATGGCATGGTGGTACGGCTGGCATGGTTGGTATGCCTTTGGCGCAGAGATATGGCTATTAGGGTTTAGCGTGTCGAAACCCTAGTTTAAAATATTTGGCACGCGTGATTGGCACGTTTGGCTGGCATGCGCAGATGGCATGTGCAGAGATGATGTCAATCGGTACCGAGGGCTCTGCCGTGGAGCATGGCATATAAAAAAGGTACCTCGGTAATTTTACGCAGACATGTTGAATGGTTCAATAAATGTGCTAGTGGCGACATTACTACTCAAGTGTGACGTCACTGTCTGACTAAGGTTTTACGATTTTAACCCTAAGCTAAAAACCACCATCAAAATTAAGTCCCCTGCTTAGCTCGGAACACGGGCATTTTTGCGAGGTAAGCATAAGATAGTGACTGACAAGGACAAAATCGAAATGGAAAGCCATGAAAATATGGTCAGGAAGATCCGTCTAACCTTTTCGAGAGGTAAGGAGAATTCGTGATTCTTGTGCTGGTGAATTTGCGTAGATTCTTCTCGTGGTGCTGCTAGCTAGGCCGCGGAGTGGTAGTGGTGGTTGCTGTCCGAGATGCAAACAGTTGGCGTCAGCTTGGTTAGGCTGGGGAACGCAGAGTTGTTGGCGTTGCTCGGCTTGGAATGGAGCCGTTAGTGTTGGATCGGCTTGGGATGATCTCTGGCTTGGTATGGCGTGGGTGCTAGCACAACATGGTGTGGGGGCTGGCATGGAGCGGCGTTGGCTTGGCATGGCGCGGATTGTTGGCACCGTGAAGCTTGTTCTTGCGGTCCCAATTGCCTTTTTCCATACATAGCTCAAATAGGAAATCCTTTCCTTATTTAAATTCCAAAAGTGTCACGCCTATAAAAGGGTTTGCTCTCCTTTTGATCTCGTATCTTTGTTCTCACGTCCTGGCGCTAGCGGTAGAGTGGTAGGAATAAAGAGGGCAAGCATATTCCAGGTATGTATTCCAGCGTTTCTCTTTCAATCTTTTTTTTTGTATTGGTGCAAAACCTAGCCATAGATATATCTTCCATGAACTTGTAGAAATATTTCAGCGTGAACACCGCAGTAATGTTATCCACCTCAATTATTATGCAAAATAGGCATGCACGGGCAGGTGACTGCCACCAATTCCTTTCCCACGAAAACCTAGTTTTTAGGGTTTCCTCCTTTTCCTTGGGGTGACTGTGTGCATAGTTTCCGCGATGGGGCGCGCTTTCTTGGCCGGGTGCGTACTTTCCGCTGCAAGGTACGACTTTGGAAAGGGGCGTGCTTTCCGCAGCAACGTAGGGTTTGCCAGTCCCCATTTCTTCGGTTATGAGAGTTATGGCTTGAAACTTAAAACAAATTGGTTCGTGTCCAAAATGGATTCTCCATTGTTGATAAAATAGTTTTCATGCACTTTGTAGTAACTTCTCTTCGTACCCATTTATTTGTTGTAGTTGAAAGCGTAAGCAGCTTAAGAAGGTTTCATTAGGATGTCACCTGACAAAATCCCCGCTGCGGCTTTGAAAAATATTGGCATCTCTAAGACAAACATGGATGATGAATTTTTCACAACGTTCGCCACAGCTAGGAGAAATCATCCTAAGTTTGTGCCCGTCCTTCTGACCGGTTCAGAGGGTGAAGGAGACACCCAGTCGGTTCGACCAGGTTGTGTAATATGATTTTGCCTTCAAAGGAAAAAGTATCCAGCTTCTTCCATTGACTTCAGAATCTGTCAGAGTCCGTTGCGTTCTTTCGACAAGTGGATGCAATTCATGATAAGTCAGGATTGCGTAAATGCAAATTTGATCAAAGCGCAAATCATTGGCGCTGTCACAGCTTCCGCGACGCTTCAAATCAGGAAAGATATCCCAAGATTAGTTTTTTTCATCTTCCGATGGTGTCCAGACACTCACACGTCCATATGCAGGTGGGATGAAATGGTTGTCTCTTTGGAAAGTGTGGATTTCTTGCTGAACCTTCCCATAACAGGGAATCTTGATATCACCTTGTCTGAAGATGAAGAACAAATGCACGCTTCTCTCATTTCGAAGTCAAAAGGCTTTGTCCGGAAGGAAAAAAAGATGAGGTGTTTCTACAACTGGTGGGTATCTCAATGGTTCCCAGATGATTTAGAGCCAGATTAAAAGAATAGTACATACACTTCATGTCGCGGCATTCTTGGTTCTTTGGTTATCCAGGGACATTTTTTTATAACGGCCATGGTAAGAAGGAAATAAAACAGGGTCTCATTAATTTTGCCATTAGATTAACGAAAGGTGTTGTTCTCCCCATTGGCGGCTTGTTTCTCGGTTCTATGTACACACATTTGGATCATCTGGTTGCGGACATGCGTGCTTCAAACGGCTACATGAAAGTGGACTCGTAGGTCCATGTTGCTTTTCTTCAAGCGTGGTTGTGGGAGCATTTCGAGAAGTGCGCTCCCAAACTGCTGGCTTTACTTCCCGAGTCTTGGGGTGGTTCTAGGATACTTCGCTGGGTGAACAGGCGCCCAAGATCTGGCTCGAACCTGGTTGACTTCCTTGACAACTCCTACACAATGAACTTTCGTCCATGGGCTCTGGTGCATGTCTCCATAGTTCAAATAGACACTTTTGCCTCTGTTTCGAATACATCTTTGCTTTCTGAAAAGAATACGAGCATTGGGGAGGTTGTGTTCATGCGAAGTTGCACGCCTGGTTATATACCGTCTTTCTTTCGAGGATCTTGTCAGGCAGTCTCTTACAACATTGACATGGCGGCTCGACATATGGGATTTGACCAAGGGGTCCCGCTCTCTCATCAGTCGGATGTTCCAGAAAACTTGTTGCCAGCTGCTCTTGATGCTAGTTCTCTTGCGCCGGGTATAAGTCTTCCCTTCTTGCTCTCGGCACGAAATCCGACAACAACTTCTAAGTATAAAATATTCTGGCAGGACGAGTTCCTTGCCGTTCATGGATTCGTGAATGACGTAATGAAGAATACTTGTGGTAAGCCTTCTGCTGCAACTTTAGCAAGACATCCATTGTTAAAGGATCCTTCCTCGTCCAAACGGAAATCTCCTAACACGGACACGGAAAGTCCCCAAAAGAAGGAGCGAAGGTCGAAAGATAGCGCGGGTGGTCTTCGATCATATTCAACGGCCCTTATGACTTTCAGTTCTTCCACCTTTCGAGTATGTATTCTTTTTCTTTACCACTCATTCGGATTGCACAGTTCTTTCGTTATTGAAAATCTTTACTTATTCCTTAACTAGGGCGTGAACGTCATTTCCCAGCTTGCACGTACTCAGAAAACGGAGGCTCTCACAGCAGAGGGTGGCAATGCTGAGCCTCAGAGAATGGAGGCTCTCGCGGAAGAGGGTGACAATGCGAGCCTCCTTGCGGCGAAGAAGAGATCGAAAAGGAGGAAAGCTCGGAATCTATTGATGATGAAAATTTCTCTTCCAACAACAACGTTGAGTCTTCTTCTAGTCAGTCTGAAAGTGAATCAGTGAGTCTTCCACGCATTCTTCTTCTTCCTTTTTTTTTTTTTTGAAAAATATCTAAACCATGATATCGCAGGGAGAACCCGCTCCTGATGACGGCCCCGAGGCGGAAAACCGTGGAGATACGACTTTGTCTCCAACCGTGGCAGCTGCGCCTGACGAATCGGAAACGGAGGTCGATCAAGATGAAGATGTTGTTGTGGCTCAAGTAGCGGAGAGTGCTCCAGCGACCGCTGGCGCCATTGTAGTTAGGAATCCCTTGACAGATGCCGGTTCGGTTGCGGGCGCCATTTTCGCTCCTCCATAATTAGTTCCTTATCTAGATCATGTGTTGATCGGCGACTTCAGCGTTCCAGCCAAATACGAGACGTTATATACCAAGATATGGGAAAGGTATGTACACATCACCACAAGCAAAAAGGTTACTAGTCGGTTTGCGCTGGTCAAGCGTGTGGAGGAAGCTTTATATTCGACTGACGACATGTGCAAATTGACTGGCCATACCGTTTCTGAGGACGTGGTCTCAAGCTGGAAGTTCCATCGAGATGTGTGCGTATACCACGGGTTCAACGTTCCCTGGTTTGTTGAAGGTTTCTCTGAGATCGAAAAGTTGTAGACCACGGCGGTTGAAGGCCCTTCCGCATATGAGGTCGCACAGCAGGAGGCGGAGATCAAAAGGTTGTCCACGGAGCTAAAGCTGAAACGGGCGGCTCTCGAAAGCACGAAAGAGGCTTTCTCCAAGAAGAGCAAGCCATTACTAGATGTTTTTCCTTGAATGTAATCATGTCTTATGAACTTCTTTATTTAGGCTTCTTTTTTTCCGAAAGGCGAACAGAGCGCTTGGTTCATGGTTCCATTTGAATTGATAGATAATCGTCTCCTATGAGGGTTTTAGATTATTCTTTTGGAATGAATTGTTTTTTTTTTTTAAAATAATGTTGTTTTTGGTTATGACTATATGTGGCATAAATACCCCAGGAGAGTCATGGAGTTGTGAATGTTGTCTTGTCAGTAGAAAGTGGGATGAAACATGGCTGTCGGTTTCTACTATCTATGTGTAAATTCTAGGTAGTAGAACATGCAACTCGTCTGACGATACTTACTTGTTTTTTAGAGTCTCCCAACAAAATGGATCTCCCGGATGTAAATCTGAGTTTTTGTGGGCGGCGGCGTCGTGACTGTGAAAATTCCCCAATCATTCCTAAGTCCCCAGTCGTTCCAGAGTCGTTTGATAACCGAGGCGTCGGCTAGTCTGCTTCCATCATGTCGATATCTGGGTTGAAAAGATGGAATCGGAAATCGGGAACTGATATTGTGACGAATAGATTAATCTTCCACTGTGGTCGCCAATTGTTTGAGGGTGAAAACAGTTTCTGCTGATCTCGGTAATTTCGAGTGTGTGGGTGAGAAACGAGTCTAAACCCTAAACAATGTACTACAAGGGAGTACTTAGATTCGAGAGATCAATCTATACAAATACGGCCTAAGCCAAGAAATGGTCGTTCCAGACTTGCTTCGGTCACAAAGTGAAGGACAAGGGTTGGTCTTATGGAGGGAAGTGAAGAGAGTGTTGAGACTAGAATAATTGATTCTCGAAGAGTAGTTGTTTGACGACTTGTATCAGAAAGTGAAACACTTGCAGATTGGGAAGCTAACAAGTGATTTCTGAGTTTTGTATTCTCCTGACCAAAAACCTGTCCTTTGGTGGAAATAGGTGAGACCTATTTATACAAAGAAGTGGAAACGGTTGAGTAAATGGAAGAAAGCGGTAACGGGTAACGCCTGGAATCGATTTATCCATAATGAAGGAAACGTTTCACCATTACTTCATGTATTTACTAACCGCCTTACTCTTATAAAACTTTCTTGTACCGGGCGTAGTGTACGCCGCACGTTGTAAACCACCAGACCAATACCCTGATGAGCATCCCCCAGTTTTGTGACATGGTTTGATGTCTCAAGTGTTTTCGTGGAAAACGTGTAGCATGTTGTTATTGTTTGGCAAGTTGAGCTTGGGAGGCTTGCCGCTCGGTGGTGACCTTCGACGATCGATATTTTGCATCTTGGGAGGAACGTTAGCCGTTGATTGTGGTTACCTTCCGTTGGTAGCCAGTGGCGTGGCCACGGTGCTGGCATGGCTTGCACATGCTCTTGGCGTGGCTAATTAGGGATTTGGCACGGTGGCCTAATTAGGGTTTTGGCACCGTGGCCAAGAGTTGGCACCGTAGCCAAGAGATTGTCACAAGTCGTTTAGTGACAAGTTTGTACGGTTGAGATTTGCATCTCAGAGGGAAGGGTAGCCGCTGATTGTTGCAACCCTCCGTTTGGCATCCAGCGGCATGGAGGCATGGTCGGCGTGGATTTGGCATGGTTTAGGTGCGGCAAAGCTAGGATTTTGGCATAGTTTTAGGCGCGGCCAATATTAGGGTTTTGGCATAGTTTAGGCGTGGCCAAAATTAGGGCTTGGAATTATGCCAAAAGTTGCCACGCGTTTGGTGGCGAACTTGGACGGTTGAGATTTGCATATCAGAAGGAAGGGTGGCCGTTGATTGTTGCAACCCTTCGTTTGACAGCCAGCGACATGGAGGCATGGCCGGCATGGGTTTGGTGTGGTTTAGGCGCGGCCAAGCTAGGATTTTGGCATAGTTTTAGGCGCGACCAAAATTAAGGCTTGGCATTGGGCCAAAAGTTTCCACACGTTTGGTGGCGAACTTGGACGGCTGAGATTTGCATCTCAGAAGGAAGGGTGGCCGTTGATTGTTGCAACCCTTCGTTTGGCAGCCAGCGACATAGAGGAATGGCCGACATGGATTTGGCATGGTTTATGCGCGACCAAGCTAGGATTTTCTCATAGTTTTAGGCGCGGCCAATATTAGGGTTTTGGCATAGTTTAGGTGCGGCCAAAATTAGGGCTTGGCATTGGGCCAAAAGTTTCCACGCATTTGGTGGAGAATTTGGACGGCTGGGATTTGCATCTCAGAAGGAAGGGTGGACGTTGATTGTTGCAACCCTTCGGTTGGAAGGCAGCGGCATGGCCGACATGGCTTTGGTGCGGAGGTGTGGCTGGCATGGCATGCCATCGGCACTATGGTGCGGATGGTATGGTTGGTATGCCTTTGGCACAAAGATGTGGCTGGCATGGCATGCCATTGGCACGGTGGTGCGGCTGGCATGGTTGGAATTCCTTTGGCGCGGAGATGTGGCTGGCATGGCATGCCATTGGCACGGTGGTGCGGCTGGCATGGTTGGCATGCCTTTGGCGCGGAGATGTGGCTGGCATGGCATGCCATTGGCACGGTGGTGCGGCTGGCATGGTTGGCATGCCTTTGGCGCGGAGATGTGGCTGGCATGGCATGCCATTGGCACGGTGGTGCGACTGACATGGTTGGCATGCCTTTGGCGCGGAGATATGACTATTAGGGTTTAGCGTGTCGAAACCCTAGTTTAAAATATGTGGCACGCGTGATTGGAACGTTTGGCTAGCATGTGCAGATGGCATGTGCATAGATGATGCCAGTCAGTACCGAGGACCCTGCCGTGGAGCATGGCATATAAAAAAGGTACCCCGGTAATTTTACGCAGACATGTTGAATGGTTCAATCAATGTACTAGTAGTGACATTATTTCTCAAGTGTGACGTCACTGTCTGACTAAGGTTTTACGATTTTAACCCTAAGCTAAAAACCACCATCAACACTTATATACAAAGTTTAATGGATAAGCAATAAACCTCGTATCGTATTCCTTAATGCTATGTCTATCTAGAGTTTCATACAGAGCTTCGCAGTTTCGTTTTCAATACGCACGACTTGAAAGATAAGTTAGAGAATGAAACATTTCAAGTCAAATATTACTAACCTCAAGAGGAAGGATGATTGTTGTTGTTGTAGCTTCATACGTCTTCACCATCTTCAAGTATTGTAATACTTGTAAGTCTCAAATCTAATACTTTCAAGCTAACTTATACGAAGTTGACTCTAGTAAATAATCAAGCGACTGTTTAAATGAGTTTTGATTCACTAAAATATGACAACCAAACTTGACATAACAACGCTTGGTGGGTTCAACAGAGTAATGCTCTAACAGGATGTTTATACATACTTTAAAAGAATCCCCGAAAAAGGGTGATTCAAAGGATGTTCTTTAAATCTTATATAGACTAGTAGATATGAACTTGAGGATATCATTTTGGAAATTTTGGAAATTCTCTTAGACTGTATCCACTCGTACACATATCGTGTATGAATTTAATTGGACAAACCCAATTGCATCTGTCCAACCAGTTCTGAATCAGTTTTTTGATTCACTTTAAAGGATATTTTTTTCTTAAATTGTTTGAGACCCTATTCATAAAAAAACAACATTGGTTAACCAAGTGGTAGGCAAGAGGGTCGAATATCTCAGCTTGTAAATAATTTTTTCCTTTTGTAGGTTGCCATTATCGTATATGAATGTAATTACAATTTCCATGCAGTTATATGTGCTTAAGGTTGCAGTTTCCCTTTTATCTTGATAATGTGCAACTTCAGTTCCACGCATTGGAATATTTGTAATAAGAACAACATGTTTGCACATTTTCATTTGCAAGTTCTCAAGGAAGTCCATTGCATGTTAACGCGTCTTCTTAATAGTCCTTGCAAATGTCATGAACCTTCTAACAAGGTAATCGTGAAAATGCATTCCCTAGCTTTTTGGAAACTATTGCGACCAAGGGAGCTAATATCTTTCCGCAAACTAAAACTATCGATAAGCAAAGATACCCTAATCCCTTTAACAAATTCGAGACTATATTTGAGTCTCTTCAACGCTTGACGAGGATATGATTTTAACAATTATTGACTTTATATCACCACAAACTTTTTCTTTTTACATATATAAGGCACATTTCGATGATCTTAGGGGCAAGGGAAGATCAAAGATGTCTTCGCATGTTCTTCATTTTCCAGGTCCTCAAATTTCAGGGGTAATTGAATATCGATATGATTCTCTTATGATTCTAACACCTAACTCTAATTAACCTAAACGATCCAAATTTACTTAGTTATTTTAAGAGATATTTTAGCATATAAAGTTAACAACTCCACGGTGACATACCAATGAATGTGGGCCAAACCGAGCCGTGCCCTAACAATCGACATTGTGCTAGATGGCTCCATATCCTATGCACCACCACGTTCCTTACTACAATAACTAACAATACATACTGAGATAAGCATAGTATACTTTATTTGGAAAAGCGGCGTCAAACCAATTAGCCAACTGTTAGAGAATTTCTCGGTCGAACTCGTAAGAGTTTCTATCTCAAGTTTGTTTGTCAAGTTTAGTTGATCAAAACTATAGTCTTGATTTCAAGTTTACCTATAGAAGTTACAAACTAGGATAGATTGTGCAGTTGATCTTCAGACTTCACGACGCTTACAACTGAAGACGAAAATCCACCAAAGAACTCATAGGAAATTCATCAACAAAAGGTATGTGGAGACTAAAACTTATCTATCACTCATAAGTCTATTCTATTATACTCTATCTCTTATTGATACAAAGTCGTATTTATTATATATAGATTTTTATATCATACACATTTGATATTTCTAGCTGAGTACAACTCGCTTATCTATTTATCTAAATATGTGTTGGTAGCTTTTTGCTTTAGCTACGTTCATCATTATTCTTGACGAGTTTAGTTGGAAACAATTTATTTGTTGGAAACTAAATAGTAAGTCAAAAGATGATCATGTGGAAATTATATTGAAACTTCTTACATGATTTGTGTGAGAAAATCATTTGATGCCGACTTGGAAAGTTTCACATTAATCATTCGATCATTTGAAAATTGCTTACTAGCTAATGGTTTGTGTGAGACAGCCATTGCCGTCTTTTAAGAATGTTTCAATGATTTAAATGATAGTTTAGAACTAAAACCATGCCTGGAATACATCACAGTATGCATACCAGTATGTGAACTATGTTGGTATGATTCAAGTCCGGAAACTAAGTTTGCATACCAGTATGCTAACGGTTTTAACTGTGAAAGCCTGGAAACCAAGTTTTCATGCCCGTTTGTGAAAGGTTCTACCTGAGTTAGGTATGGAACAACAATTTTCGTACCCATTTGCAAACTGTTGGACAAGACCAAGTCCGGAGCTTAAGTATGCATACTTTTTTGCAAACTTAAGTGGTTCAAGTTCTGAAATCGGCTAACTATGTGTTTTATAGTCATGAACAAATACATTTATATATTAAGGAATGCAATCTTTGCAAACCGTGGCTTAAATGTTTATGAATTTATTTTCTTGAATCAATCTGATTTTGCTTCGATTTGTTCATATATTATTCTATAAGATAATGAACAATTGAACAACTATATGAGGAACATGCTGTTTTTAACTTAAATTTTCAAAACGTATTAAGATAATTATATCATGATTAATTACAGTTAATGTTGAAATTTTAATACGGCCGTTTTTTTGCTGTTACAAAGAAATTTAATTGGCATTTAATCGAAAATTAATTTTCCATTAATTCCATTGATTCTTTTTGATTATAAAAAAAAAAACTGGTTTCTGGAAGAAAAGATATAGAACGTTATTTTTATTTCGTCAAGTTTTTCTGAGCAAGTGTTGTTGAAAGAGTTATTATTGATTCGATTTCTCAGTGCAGAGAAATCGAAAGAGATAAGCTGTTTTATCCCATAGGGTTTCGACAAAAAACTGACTGCTAGCACAATCAAGAGGCAGAGTCGCGAAACACCTTAAAGATAGCGACCTAGTACGCGACTCAGCGGTTTCTTTGTGTGATTTGATTATAGTGCTTTGTTTCCAACAATTCGACGCTTGAGAGCATTGTTTGCGGCATACCAATGATCACGTGGCCTCTTTACGCGGAACAAAAAATGAACGCGGTAATGTTGGTGGAGGATATAGATGTTGCTGTGCGACCGAAGCCTGATGGAAACGGTTTGATCGGGCGAGAAGAGATCTCGCGAGTTGTTAAAGCACTGATGATGGAAGGAGGAGAAGGAAAGATTCTTAGATACAAGATTAGAGAACTTAAGGATGGTGCTGATAGAGTATTGAGTGAAAATGGATCATCTAACATATCGCTCCTTGAAGTTGTAAACAAGTGGAAACAGCCCAACAACTAATAGCTGAATAATCATAGATTGCATCAGAAGATAATTATATGTTTCTATAGCTCTGACGATGTACCATATTTCGGTACCTCGTTTCACAGGCCCACATACATAGACAATCATAGCAATTAGGAGGATGTGGAGTTGTTGGGTGCAATAATCAAAAACAAAGAAAAATCAAATAAGCAAAAGTTATTGATACTTAGCTCCTTTATAATGGAAGTGATTGCTTTGACGAAACGAACAAGCTCCCCGTATCTCCGCAACAGCAACAAGGCAAAACTTTGGAAAATAGAGTGAGTCACGTGTTCAACACGCTGTCCTTAAGACATTAGCGCCCGGCTACACTCAAGAGTGATGCTATAGCCCTCACAGGACGGATATCTCCAGGATAAAACACCCTAATACACCTACTACTAGCATATGTAGTAGATGCTCAACTTGAGCTTGGCAACTCCGAAAAAAAAAACCGTTAAGGAAAATCGCGAATGCTTAAAAACCGCTATAAAATATTTTCCCTTAGGGGTCCCTCTAAAATATAGAGCAACCCCTTTCCCATAGATTTTACAAAAGTAGTGAATTTCTTCATATAATTGACAAATACAACTTAAGAAGAAAAACTCCCCGATGTGGGACTAAAAGCTTTATATAGTTTCTTAAAACTACTAAAAATTGGAAACTCCACGATGTGGGACTAAAAAGTTTCATTCACAAAATAAAACAATAAATTATAATTTTTTATTAAAACTTTAAAAAATTACTTTTTTATTAATCGTTTTCCAACAATCCCCCACATGAATGAAAACTCAATAAAACATGAAAACACAGATAGATCTTGGTAAATAAACATCCCAACCTCACGATCCAAACAGACTGATCGTGCAAGTGTTGAAATCATACTAGTCCGGGAGCGGGGCCTTGGGAGGTCTGCTGATCCAGAAACAATTTTTTTTGCTGTTTTTAACTTAAATTTTCAAAACGTATTAAGATAATTATATCATGATTAATTACAGTTAATGTTGAAATTTTAATACGGCCGTTTTTTTTGCTGTTACAAAGAAATTTAATTGGCATTTAGTCGAAAATTAATTTTCCATTAATTCCATTGATTCTTTTTGATTATAAAAAAAAACTGGTTTCTGGAAGAGAAAAAACAGAACGTTATTTTTATTTCGTCAAGTTTTCTGAGCAAGTGTTGTTGAAAGAGTTATTATTGATTCGATTTCTCAGTGCAGAGAAATCGAAAGAGATAAGCTGTTTTATCCCATAGGGTTTCGACAAAAAACTGACTGCTAGCACAATCAAGAGGCAGAGTCGCGAAACACCTTAAAGATAGCGACCTAGTACGCGACTCAGCGGTTTCTTTGTGTAATTTGATTATAGTGCTTTGTTTCCAACAGTAGCCATCTATGATTTGCTATCTCCCTTGCTGCATGAACTTTGAATGCAGCGCTCCTTTCTCTCCCTCTTTCGCTTCAGTAATTATAGTCTTTATCCCTTTCATTCTATTATCAAGTTATTCTCGTCTCATTCTCTGCTCATTTCAAGATTCATAAAAGGGATACCAGTCATATTAAATGTTGATATCATTTTATCAGGGTTGATAGAGAAGCACAAAGCTAGACTGGTTGCTAAAGGATTTAGGCAACGAGAGAACGTAGACTTATTTGATACTTATTCTCCTGTTACTAGATTAACATCTATACGTGTTTTGATTGCTGTTGCCGCTGCTCATAATCTTGTTATTCACCAAATGGATGTTAAAACTGCCTTTTTGAATGGTGAACTAGAAGAGGAAATTTATATGGAACAACCTGAAGGTTTTGTAATTCCTGGACAAGAACAGAAAGTATGTAAGCTAGAAAAATCCCTTTATGGTTTAAAACAAGCTCCTAAACAGTGGCATGAGAAATTTGATAATTTAATGATTTCACATAACTTCAGAATAAACGAGGGTGACAAATGCATCTATTATAAATTTGAGAATGATGTGTGTGTGATTGTTTGCTTGTATGTGGATGATTTGCTGATATTTGGTTCCAGTTTATCTGTTGTCAATGAAACTAAAGGTATGCTTAGTTCGAATTTTGACATGAAAGATTTGGGTGAAGCTAGTGTAATCTTGGGAATCAAAATAACTAGAACTAGTAGTGGTATTTGTTTGGATCAATCTCACTACATTGAAAAAATTCTGAGAAAGTATGAATATTTTGATTGTAAGCCTGCTTGTACTCCGTTTGATCCTAATGTGAAATTGTTTAAGAACACTGGAGAAAGTGTTAGACAATCTGAATATGCTAGTATAATTGGAAGTCTGCGTTATGCAACTGATTGTACAAGACCAGACATTGCATATGCAGTGGGAGTTCTGTGCAGGTTTACCAGTAATCCTAGTTTGGAACACTGGGATGCTATTGAGAGGGTTATGCGGTATCTGAAAAGAACCACAAACCTAGTATTACACTATAAGAGGCATCCCGCAGTCCTTGAAGGATTTAGCGATGCTAATTGGAATACTCTTTCAGATGATTCCAAGGCCACCAGTGGATATGTTTTTACTATTGCTGGGGGCGCTGTATCTTGGAGATCAAAGAAACAGACAATTATAGCCCAATCTACGATGGAGGCTGAATTGATGGCACTAGCAGCAGCTAGTGAAGAAGCAGGATGGCTGAAGAGTCTGTTATCAGACATTCCAGTATGGGAAAAACCGATACCAGCCACTTTGATCCACTGCGATACTACCGCGGCTATCGGAGTAGTAGAGAACTGTTATAATAACAGCAAGAATCGACAGATACGTCGAAAGCACGACACAGTTAGAGAATTTCTCACAACTGGTGTTGTTAGAGTAGATCATGTAAGGTCTGAAGGAAATATAGCTGATACTTTGACGAAAGGATTAGCAAGAGAAAAGGTATGGAATATCTCTAAAAGTATGGGACTTTTGCCCGTGAGAAGTTGAGTCATTTGTAATGGATACCCAACCTAGAAATAGGTTCAAAGGGACTAGACGAAGTTACAAATAATATGATAGAGTCATGCATTCCCATAGCATGATATCCTGAAGTGGGAAACAGGTTGAGTGTTTAAACTCTTAATGATGTCTATAGCTCTTAAGTTAAGAGTGGGATATACAGGAGTATCCTTGATAGATTCACCTATACGAATGTGAAGGTGTGGCCGCCTTCTATGAGAACTTGGGCATTTCTCTAGATCGTTCGTTAAGAAAGGGATAAGCACATGGCCCTAATGTGCAAAATTAAGAACTTTACTCTAAGATATAGTTGTGTGTGTTGTATAATCTATTATTAGTTAGAGTTCAAGACGAGAGTCACTCTAGTTACCTGATACTTAGAAAGTTCAACACTATGTAGAGGTTCAAGTCGAAAGGCACATTTGCTTATGCACAACTGTATAGCACTTGCTCAATGTTTTAAAATATAAGTGGGGGATTGTTGGGGTATATATTTAAAAACATAGTTTTGTAATAATATGCCAAAGTTAGAGAGATAGTATGGTGGCATTGTTTTGAGCTCCCACACTATAGGCATGGGTTCAATTCCCACCCCACACAATTTCACTAGGGTATATACTATTTATACTATATATTATATTACATTAGTCCGGGAGCGGGGCCTTGGGAGGTCTGCTGATCCAGAAACAATTTTTTTGCCGTTTTTAACTTAAATTTTCAAAACGTATTAAGATAATTATATCATGATTAATTACAGTTAATGTTGAAATTTTAATACGGCCGTTTTTTTGCTGTTACAAAGAAATTTAATTGGCATTTAATCGAAAATTAATTTTCCATTAATTCCATTGATTCTTTTTGATTATAAAAAAAAAAACTGGTTTCTGGAAGAAAAGATATAGAACGTTATTTTTATTTCGTCAAGTTTTTCTGAGCAAGTGTTGTTGAAAGAGTTATTATTGATTCGATTTCTCAGTGCAGAGAAATCGAAAGAGATAAGCTGTTTTATCCCATAGGGTTTCGACAAAAAACTGACTGCTAGCACAATCAAGAGGCAGAGTCGCGAAACACCTTAAAGATAGCGACCTAGTACGCGACTCAGCGGTTTCTTTGTGTAATTTGATTATAGTGCTTTGTTTCCAACAGTAGCCATCTATGATTTGCTATCTCCCTTGCTGCATGAACTTTGAATGCAGCGCTCCATTCTCTCCCTCTTTCGCTTCAGTAATTATAGTCTTTATCCCTTTCATTCTATTATCAAGTTATTCTCGTCTCATTCTCTGCTCATTTCAAGATTCATAAAAGGGATACCAGTCATATTAAATGTTGATATCATTTTATCAGGGTTGATAGAGAAGCACAAAGCTAGACTGGTTGCTAAAGGATTTAGGCAACGAGAGAACGTAGACTTCTTTGATACTTATTCTCCTGTTACTAGATTAACATCTATACGTGTTTTGATTGCTGTTGCCGCTGCTCATAATCTTGTTATTCACAAAATGGATGTTAAAACTGCCTTTTTGAATGGTGAACTAGAAGAGGAAATTTATATGGAACAACCTGAAGGTTTTGTAATTCCTGGACAAGAACAGAAAGTATGTAAGCTAGAAAAATCCCTTTATGGTTTAAAACAAGCTCCTAAACAGTGGCATGAGAAATTTGATAATTTAATGATTTCACATAACTTCAGAATAAACGAGGGTGACAAATGCATCTATTATAAATTTGAGAATGATGTGTGTGTGATTGTTTGCTTGTATGTGGATGATTTGCTGATATTTAGTTCCAATTTATCTGTTGTCAATGAAACTAAAGGTATGCTTAATTCGAATTTTGACATGAAAGATTTGGATGAAGCTAGTGTAATCTTGGGAATCAAAATAACTAGAACTAGTAGTGGTATTTGTTTGGATCAATCTCACTACATTGAAAAAATTCTGAGAAAGTATGAATATTTTGATTGTAAGCCTGCTTGTACTCCGTTTGATCCTAATGTGAAATTGTTTAAGAACACTGGAGAAAGTGTTAGACAATCTGAATATGCTAGTATAATTGGAAGTCTGCGTTATGCAACTGATTGTACAAGACCAGACATTGCATATGCAGTGGGAGTTCTGTGCAGGTTTACCAGTAATCCTAGTTTGGAACACTGGGATGCTATTGAGAGGGTTATGCGGTATCTGAAAAGAACCACAAACCTAGGATTACACTATAAGAGGCATCCCGCATTCCTTGAAGGATTTAGCGATGCTAATTGGAATACTCTTTCAGATGATTCCAAGGCCACCAGTGGATATGTTTTTACTATTGCTGGGGGCGCTGTATCTTGGAGATCAAAGAAACAGACAATTATAGCCCAATCTACGATGGAGGCTGAATTGATGGCACTAGCAGCAGCTAGTGAAGAAGCAGGATGGCTGAAGAGTCTGTTATCAGACATTCCAGTATGGGAAAAACCGATACCAGCCACTTTGATCCACTGCGATAGTACCGCGGCTATCGGAGTAGTAGAGAATTGTTATAATAACAGTAAGAATCGACAGATACGTCGAAAGCACGACACAGTTAAAGAATTTCTCACAACTGGTGTTGTTAGAGTAGATCATGTAAGGTCTGAAGGAAATATAGCTGATACTTTGACGAAAGGATTAGCAAGAGAAAAGGTATGGAATATCTCTAAAAGTATGGGACTTTTGCCCGTGAGAAGTTGAGTCATTTGTAATGGATACCCAACCTAGAAATAGGTTCAAAGGGACTAGACGAAGTTACAAATAATATGATAGAGTCATGCATTCCCATAGCATGATATCCTGAAGTGGGAAACAGGTTGAGTGTTTAAACTCTTAATGATGTCTATAGCTCTTAAGTTAAGAGTGGGATATACAGGAGTATCCTTGATAGACTCACCTATACGAATGTGAAGGTGTGGCCGCCTTCTATGAGAACTTGGGCATTTCTCTAGATCGTTCGTTAAGAAAGGGATAAGCACATGGCCCTAATGTGCAAAATTAAGAACTTTACTCTAAGATATAGTTGTGTGTGTTGTATAATCTATTATTAGTTAGAGTTCAAGACGAGAGTCACTCTAGTTACCTGATACTTAGAAAGTTCAACACTATGTAGAAGTTCAAGTCGAAAGGCACCTTTGCTTATGCACAACTGTATAGCACTTGCTCAATGTTTTAAAATATAAGTGGGGGATTGTTGGGGTATATATTTAAAAACATAGTTTTGTAATAATATGCCAAAGTTAGAGAGATAGTATGGTGGCATTGTTTTGAGCTCCCACACTATAGGCATGGGTTCAATTCCCACCCCACACAATTTCACTAGGGTATATACTATTTATACTATATATTATATTACATTAGTCCGGGAGCGGGGCCTTGGGGCCTTGGAGGTCTGCTGATCCAGAAACAATTTTTTTGCTGTTTTTAACTTAAATTTTCAAAACGTATTAAGATAATTATATCATGATTAATTACAGTTAATGTTGAAATTTTAATACGGCCGTTTTTTTTGCTGTTACAAAGAAATTTAATTGGCATTTAATCGAAAATTAATTTTCCATTAATTCCATTGATTCTTTTTGATTATAAAAAAAAAAACTGGTTTCTGGAAGAAAAGATATAGAACGTTATTTTTATTTCGTCAAGTTTTTCTGAGCAAGTGTTGTTGAAAGAGTTATTATTGATTCGATTTCTCAGTGCAGAGAAATCGAAAGAGATAAGCTGTTTTATCCCATAGGGTTTCGACAAAAAACTGACTGCTAGCACAATCAAGAGGCAGAGTCGCAAAACACCTTAAAGATAGCGACCTAGTACGCGACTCAGCGGTTTCTTTGTGTAATTTGATTATAGTGCTTTGTTTCCAACAGTAGCCATCTATGATTTGCTCTCTCCCTTGCTGCATGAACTTTGAATGCAGCGCTCCTTTCTCTCCCTCTTTCGCTTCAGTAATTATAGTCTTTATCCCTTTCATTCTATTATCAAGTTATTCTCGTCTCATTCTCTGCTCATTTCAAGATTCATAAAAGGGATACCAGTCATATTAAATGTTGATATCATTTTATCAGGGTTGATAGAGAAGCACAAAGCTAGACTGGTTGCTAAAGGATTTAGGCAACGAGAGAACGTAGACTTCTTTGATACTTATTCTCCTGTTACTAGATTAACATCTATACGTGTTTTGATTGTTGTTGCCGCTGCTCATAATCTTGTTATTCACAAAATGGATGTTAAAACTGCCTTTTTGAATGGTGAACTAGAAGAGGAAATTTATATGGAACAACCTGAAGGTTTTGTAATTCCTGGACAAGAACAGAAAGTATGTAAGCTAGAAAAATCCCTTTATGGTTTAAAACAAGCTCCTAAACAGTGGCATGAGAAATTTGATAATTTAATGATTTCACATAACTTCAGAATAAACGAGGGTGACAAATGCATCTATTATAAATTTGAGAATGATGTGTGTGTGATTGTTTGCTTGTATGTGGATGATTTGCTGATATTTGGTTCCAATTTATCTGTTGTCAATGAAACTAAAGGTATGCTTAGTTCGAATTTTGACATGAAAGATTTGGGTGAAGCTAGTGTAATCTTGGGAATCAAAATAAATAGAACTAGTAGTGGTATTTGTTTGGATCAATCTCACTACATTGAAAAAATTCTGAGAAAGTATGAATATTTTGATTGTAAGCCTGCTTGTACTCCGTTTGATCCTAATGTGAAATTGTTTAAGAACACTGGAGAAAGTGTTAGACAATCTGAATATGCTAGTATAATTGGAAGTCTGCGTTATGCAACTGATTGTACAAGACCAGACATTGCATATGCAGTGGGAGTTCTGTGCAGGTTTACCAGTAATCCTAGTTTGGAACACTGGGATGCTATTGAGAGGGTTATGCGGTATCTGAAAAGAACCACAAACCTAGGATTACACTATAAGAGGCATCCCGCAGTCCTTGAAGGATTTAGCGATGCTAATTGGAATACTCTTTCAGATGATTCCAAGGCCACCAGTGGATATGTTTTTACTATTGCTGGGGGCGCTGTATCTTGGAGATCAAAGAAACAGACAATTATAGACCAATCTACGATGGAGGCTGAATTGATGGCACTAGCAGCAGCTAGTGAAGAAGCAGGATGGCTGAAGAGTCTGTTATCATACATTCCAGTACGGGAAAAACCGATACCAGCCACTTTGATCCACTGCGATAGTACCGCGGCTATCGGAGTAGTAGAGAACTGTTATAATAACAGTAAGAATCGACAGATACGTCGAAAGCACGACACAGTTAGAGAATTTCTCACAACTGGTGTTGTTAGAGTAGATCATGTAAGGTCTGAAGGAAATATAGCTGATACTTTGACGAAAGGATTAGCAAGAGAAAAGGTATGGAATATCTCTAAAAGTATGGGACTTTTGCCCGTGAGAAGTTGAGTCATTTGTAATGGATACCCAACCTAGAAATAGGTTCAAAGGGACTAGACGAAGTTACAAATAATATGATAGAGTCATGCATTCCCATAGCATGATATCCTGAAGTGGGAAACAGGTTGAGTGTTTAAACTCTTAATGATGTCTATAGCTCTTAAGTTAAGAGTGGGATATACAGGAGTATCCTTGATAAACTCACCTATACGAATGTGAAGGTGTGGCCGCCTTCTATGAGAACTTGGGCATTTCTCTAGATCGTTCGTTAAGAAAGGGATAAGCACATGGCCCTAATGTGCAAAATTAAGAACTTTACTCTAAGATATAGTTGTGTGTGTTGTATAATCTATTATTAGTTAGAGTTCAAGACGAGAGTCACTCTAGTTACCTGATACTTAGAAAGTTCAACACTATGTAGAGGTTCAAGTTGAAAGGCACATTTGCTTATGCACAACTGTATAGCACTTGCTCAATGTTTTAAAATATAAGTGGGGGATTGTTGGGGTATATATTTAAAAACATAGTTTTGTAATAATATGCCAAAGTTAGAGAGATAGTATGGTGGCATTGTTTTGAGCTCCCACACTATAGGCATGGGTTCAATTCCCACCCCACACAATTTCACTAGGGTATATACTATTTATACTATATATTATATTACATTAGTCCGGGAGCGGGGCCTTGGGAGGTCTGCTGATCCAGAAACAATTTTTTTGCTGTTTTTAACTTAAATTTTCAAAACGTATTAAGATAATTATATCATGATTAATTACAGTTAATGTTGAAATTTTAATACGGCCGTTTTTTTGCTGTTACAAAGAAATTTAATTGGCATTTAATCGAAAATTAATTTTCCATTAATTCCATTGATTCTTTTTGATTATAAAAAAAAACTGGTTTCTGGAAGAAAAGATATAGAACGTTATTTTTATTTCGTCAAGTTTTTCTGAGCAAGTGTTGTTGAAAGAGTTATTATTGATTCGATTTCTCAGTGCAGAGAAATTGATTCGATTTCTCAGTTCTGCAGAGTCTAGTTTCTGGCAAGAAGCTGTAGATAATGAATGGGATTCTCATATGTCTAATGGAACTTGGCGTATAGTAGATTTACCTCCTGGTTGTAAGCCTATAGGTTGTAAATGGGTTTTGAAAAGGAAACTAAAACCTGATGGAACAATAGAGAAGCACAAAGCTAGACTGGTTGCTAAAGGATTTAGGCAACGAGAGAACGTAGACTTCTTTGATACTTATTCTCCTGTTACTAGATTAACATCTATACGTGTTTTGATTGCTGTTGCCGCTGCTCATAATCTTGTTATTCACCAAATGGATGTTAAAACTGCCTTTTTGAATGGTGAACTAGAAGAGGAAATTTATATGGAACAACCTGAAGGTTTTGTAATTCCTGGAAAAGAACAGAAAGTATGTAAGCTAGAAAAATCCCTTTATGGTTTAAAACAAGCTCCTAAACAGTGGCATGAGAAATTTGATAATTTAATGATTTCACATAACTTCAGAATAAACGAGGGTGACAAATGCATCTATTATAAATTTGAGAATGATATGTGTGTGATTGTTTGCTTGTATGTGGATGATTTGCTGATATTTGGTTCCAATTTATCTGTTGTCAATGAAACTAAAGGTATGCTTAGTTCGAATTTTGACATGAAAGATTTGGGTGAAGCTAGTATAATCTTGGGAATCAAAATAACTAGAACTAGTAGTGGTATTTGTTTGGATCAATCTCACTACATTGAAAAAATTCTGAGAAAGTATGAATATTTTGATTGTAAGCCTGCTTGTACTCCGTTTGATCCTAATGTGAAATTGTTTAAGAACACTGGAGAAAGTGTTAGACAATCTGAATATGCTAGTATAATTGGAAGTCTGCGTTATGCAACTGATTGTACAAGACCAGACATTTCATATGCAGTGGGAGTTCTGTGCAGGTTTACCAGTAATCCTAGTTTGGAACACTGGGATGCTATTGAGAGGGTTATGCGGTATCTGAAAAGAACCACAAACCTAGGATTACACTATAAGAGGCATCCCGCAGTCCTTGAAGGATTTAGCGATGCTAATTGGAATACTCTTTCAGATGATTCCAAGGCCACCAGTGGATATGTTTTTACTATTGCTGGGGGCGCTGTATCTTGGAGATCAAAGAAACAGACAATTATAGCCCAATCTACGATGGAGGCTGAATTGATGGCACTAGCAGCAGCTAGTGAAGAAGCAGGATGGCTGAAAAGTCTTTTATCAGACATTCCAGTATGGGAAAAACCGATACCAGCCACTTTGATCCACTGCGATAGTACCGCGGCTATCGGAGTAGTAGAGATCTGTTATAATAACAGTAAGAATCGAAGGAAATATAGCTGAAGGAAATATAGCTGAAAGCACGACACAGTTAGAGAATTTCTCACAACTGGTGTTGTTAGAGTAGATCATGTAAGGTCTAAAGGAAATATAGCTGATACTTTGACGAAAGGATTAGCAAGAGAAAAGGTATGGAATATCTCTAAAAGTATGGGACTTTTGCCCGTGAGAAGTTGAGTCATTTGTAATGGATACCCAACCTAGAAATAGGTTCAAAGGGACTAGACGAAGTTACAAATAATATGATAGAGTCATGCATTCCCATAGCATGATATCCTGAAGTGGGAAACAGGTTGAGTGTTTAAACTCTTAATGATGTCTATAGCTCTTAAGTTAAGAGTGGGATATACAGGAGTATCCTTGATAGACTCACCTATACAAATGTGAAGGTGTGGCCGCCTTCTATGAGAACTTGGGCATTTCTCTAGATCGTTCGTTAAGAAAGGGATAAGCACATGGCCCTAATGTGCAAAATTAAGAACTTTACTCTAAGATATAGTTGTGTGTGTTGTATAATCTATTATTAGTTAGAGTTCAAGACGAGAGTCACTCTAGTTACCTGATACTTAGAAAGTTCAACACTATGTAGAGGTTCAAGTCGAAAGGCACCTTTGCTTATGCACAACTGTATAGCACTTGCTCAATGTTTTAAAATATAAGTGGGGGATTGTTGGGGTATATATTTAAAAAACATAGTTTTGTAATAATATGCCAAAGTTAGAGAGATAGTATGGTGGCATTGTTTTGAGCTCCCACACTATAGGCATGGGTTCAATTCCCACCCCACACAATTTCACTAGGGTATATACTATTTATACTATATATTATATTACATTAGTACGGGAGCGGGGCCTTGGGGCCTTTTGCCCGTGAGAAGTTGAGTCATTTGTAATGGATACCCAACCTAGAAATAGGTTCAAAGGGACTAGACGAAGTTACAAATAATATGATAGAGTCATGCATTCCCATAGCATGATATCCTGAAGTGGGAAACAGGTTGAGTGTTTAAACTCTTAATGATGTCTATAGCTCTTAAGTTAAGAGTGGGATATACAGGAGTATCCTTGATAGACTCACCTATACGAATGTGAAGGTGTGGCCGCCTTCTATGAGAACTTGGGCATTTCTCTAGATCGTTCGTTAAGAAAGGGATAAGCACATGGCCCTAATGTGCAAAATTAAGAACTTTACTCTAAGATATAGTTGTGTGTGTTGTATAATCTATTATTAGTTAGAGTTCAAGACGAGAGTCACTCTAGTTACCTGATACTTAGAAAGTTCAACACTATGTAGAGGTTCAAGTCGAAAGGCACATTTGCTTATGCACAACTGTATAGCACTTGCTCAATGTTTTAAAATATAAGTGGGGGATTGTTGGGGTATATATTTAAAAACATAGTTTTGTAATAATATGCCAAAGTTAGAGAGATAGTATGGTGGCATTGTTTTGAGCTCCCACACTATAGGCATGGGTTCAATTCCCACCCCACACAATTTCACTAGGGTATATACTATTTATACTATATATTATATTACATTAGTCCGGGAGCGGGGCCTTGGGGGTCTTGGGAGGTCTGCTGATCCAGAAACAATTTTTTTGCTGTTTTTAACTTAAATTTTCAAAACGTATTAAGATAATTATATCATGATTAATTACAGTTAATGTTGAAATTTTAATACGGCCGCTTTTTTGCTGTTACAAAGAAATTTAATTGGCATTTAATCGAAAATTAATTTTCCATTAATTCCATTGATTCTTTTTGATTATAAAAAAAAAACTGGTTTCTGGAAGAAAAGATATAGAACGTTATTTTTATTTCGTCAAGTTTTTCTGAGCAAGTGTTGTTGAAAGAGTTATTATTGATTCGATTTCTCAGTGCAGAGAAATCGAAAGAGATAAGCTGTTTTATCCCATAGGGTTTCGACAAAAAACTGACTGCTAGCACAATCAAGAGGCAGAGTCGCGAAACACCTTAAAGATAGCGACCTAGTACGCGACTCAGCGGTTTCTTTGTGTAATTTGATTATAGTGCTTTGTTTCCAACAGTAGCCATCTATGACTTGCTATCTCCCTTGCTGCATGAACTTTGAATGCAGCGCTCCTTTCTCTCCCTCTTTCGCTTCAGTAATTATAGTCTTTATCCCTTTCATTCTATTATCAAGTTATTCTCGTCTCATTCTCTGCTCATTTCAAGATTCATAAAAGGGATACCAGTCATATTAAATGTTGATATCATTTTATCAGGGTTGATAGAGAAGCACAAAGCTAGACTGGTTGCTAAAGGATTTAGGCAACGAGAGAACGTAGACTTCTTTGATACTTATTCTCCTGTTACTAGATTAACATCTATACGTGTTTTGATTGCTGTTGCCGCTGCTCATAATCTTGTTATTCACCAAATGGATGTTAAAACTGCCTTTTTGAATGGTGAACTAGAAGAGGAAATTTATATGGAACAACCTGAAGGTTTTGTAATTCCTGGACAAGAACAGAAAGTATGTAAGCTAGAAAAATCCCTTTATGGTTTAAAACAAGCTCCTAAACAGTGGCATGAGAAATTTGATAATTTAATGATTTCACATAACTTCAGAATAAACGAGGGTGACAAATGCATATATTATAAATTTGAGAATGATGTGTGTGTGATTGTTTGCTTGTATGTGGATGATTTGCTGATATTTGGTTCCAATTTATCTGTTGTCAATGAAACTAAAGGTATGCTTAGTTCGAATTTTGACATGAAAGATTTGGGTGAAGCTAGTGTAATCTTGGGAATCAAAATAACTAGAACTAGTAGTGGTATTTGTTTGGATCAATCTCACTACATTGAAAATTTTTTGAGAAAGTATGAATATTTTGATTGTAAGCCTGCTTGTACTCCGTTTGATCCTAATGTGAAATTGTTTAAGAACACTGGAGAAAGTGTTAGACAATCTGAATATGCTAGTATAATTGGAAGTCTGCGTTATGCAACTGATTGTACAAGACCGGACATTGCATATGCAGTGGGAGTTCTGTGCAGGTTTACCAGTAATCCTAGTTTGGAACACTGGGATGCTATTGAGAGGGTTATGCGGTATCTGAAAAGAACCACAAACCTAGGATTACACTATAAGAGGCATCCCGCAGTCCTTGAAGGATTTAGCGATGCTAATTGGAATACTCTTTCAGATGATTCCAAGGACACCAGTGGATATGTTTTTACTATTGCTGGGGGCGCTGTATCTTGGAGATCAAAGAAACAGACAATTATAGCCCAACGATGGAGGCTGAATTGATGGCACTAGCAGCAGCTAGTGAAGAAGCAGGATGGCTGAAGAGTCTGTTATCAGACATTCCAGTACGGGAAAAACCGATACCAGCCACTTTGATCCACTGCGATAGTACCGCGGCTATCGGAGTAGTAGAGAACTGTTATAATAACAGTAAGAATCGACAGATACGTCGAAAGCACGACACAGTTAGAGAATTTCTCACAACTGGTGTTGTTAGAGTAGATCATGTAAGGTCTGAAGGAAATATAGCTGATACTTTGACGAAAGGATTAGCAAGAGAAAAGGTATGGAATATCTCTAAAAGTATGGGACTTTTGCCCGTGAGAAGTTGAGTCATTTGTAATGGATACCCAACCTAGAAATAGGTTCAAAGGGACTAGACGAAGTTACAAATAATATGATAGAGTCATGCATTCCCATAGCATGATATCCTGAAGTGGGAAACAGGTTGAGT